>NC_053158.1:172638553-172938553 GCF_016835505.1 Polypterus senegalus | reverse complement strand
CCACATTTTATATAATACAGCAGTGTTTGCTGTCTTCCCGCAAGTTCTCCAGTACATTTGCTTTGTAAGTGTTACAAAGACCCAAAGAAGTGTTTGTTAAGGACTTATTACAAATGAATAAATTAATAAATAATACATGCATTTTTGCAGTCCCTAAACTAAAGTTTACCTACATATTTTATTCACAAACCTCTCTAAACACTCTTAGATAAGTGCTATGTGGTCCCAGTGATTTATTTATTTACTTTTTTAATCTTAATAACACTTTGCTGTCTAAAATCTCCAAATTGTTCAGTACCTCTAGAATTTTCTGTGCAGTTCCCAAATTTCCACAAGTGAAAATTTAAGGAAATTCAATTTAAACTGTCACACTCTCTCTCCTGTCTCTCTTCCTATTTTTATTCCTTCCTTCCTCCTCTCAGTCACTCGCTGGCCAGTCTATGTTTTTTCTTTTTCCTGTGCCGGCTCTTCTTTATATTCCTCTGTGGGTGCAGAGACTCAATCACGCACCGCGTTTTGCCCCAGTTATCACACCAACCTCCAAAAGCTGTATAAGCACGCACACCCACAGAGATTAAGACAGCCAATTAATTATTTATTTATTAAAATGAGCTCCTGATTGTTAAGCCGCGGACCTGCTATACCACATATCTATGCATCTATGTTTCCTCCTATGTCTTTAATGCTGTTCATGTTACGTTAATAGGCAATTTCAAATTGTCTTTGTGTTCCTGGTCAGAAAACCTTTGATTTGCCTTTTAGCTAAGGACCGTAGCTACTATGACAGTTAACATCTTTCATGTTGATATAGATTGGAATTTTCTTTTCCTCACCTTTGTTGAAAAGTGGCCTCAGTTAGTGCACTCTTTAATTTCTCCTTACTCTAACCAAACAAAAAAAAAAAATTATTCAAGCCTTTAGAAAACTGTACGACTACATACCTCCAACATTGCTTCCTGCTTTGTGCCTTCTGCAGCTAGGATATACTCTACCACTTTGAATAAGTTGGTTTAAGTATGTTAAGCTGTTTACAAGCTATATCAGCAGATGCACCGGAATAATGTTTGCCTTTATGCTAATTATTTGTTCTTCCTTTACATTCAGAGAACACCGTAACTTGAACCCACCAGAGGTTGAAAATTCACAACTTCAGTATGCTGGTTGGGGTCCTAAAGATCAACAGCTGGTAAGTAAATCATTTATTTATAGATATAGTAAATGTAATTTTAATATACAATTCTTTATGTGATTCCATTCTAGAACCAGTTTTAAAAATCAATCTTGGTTTTCTTTTTTTTCATATTTTCAGGTGTTTGTGATTTTTTTGTTAATAAACCTTATATTTCCACTAAAGGTCATTGCAAGAATGCTTTAAAATGCTATTTCTGTCATTTCAAACACTTTTAAACACTTGGTTGGCATGGTGGCTCAACCATTATCAGCAGCAAAATGACTTTTGCTTGTTCTCCCAGCTGGCCTGGGAACACCTTGAGATTCTCCCGGAAGAGCTGGAAGAAGTGGCCGGGGAGAGGGAAGTCTGGGCCTCTCTGTTTAAGCTGCTGCCCCCGCGACCCGACCCCGGATAAGCGGAAGAGGATGGATGGATGGATGGATGGATGAATGGATTTGTATTTTTATATACAATTTTTTCACAATGTGTGTTGTGTGGTAGAAATCAACATCTCAATTAAAGAAAAAAACTTATCCTCTAACAAGACAAATTTGATATAAAAACAGTCAAGTCAGTAATCAGGCAGGAGAAAAGCTGTTCATTGCAGCATTTATTCTAATGCAGCACTTTGCTGAAGAGGGAACATCCTTCACAACAGTTTGTTACAGAATAAAAGAAGAAGTTCATACTTACGGATAACTGAATTTAAATAACAGTGTTGGTTAAAACTTACATATCAAACTCTGGTTTAAAAAACATGAGGTGTTTAGCATAGAGTAAAACCAGCCTAAATAAAAGTCCTTCTCCATTATGTCCTTGTTTTTCAATATCTGTTAATTTAGATATTACCCTTGAAAGTACTGTGTATGTGACAACTGCCCAGTATTATTGTTTACAAGATATCTGCTGATCTCTTAGTCATACACTTGGTGTGTTACATCAACCTGCCCCTGGTACATTCCAATTGACCTTTATCTGCTTTCCTGATATGCATGAACAGGTTTCTGACATTTATTAACTCTTTTATACTTCTAAGATGGAAGCTTATTTTAATATGGAAAGCATATCAGAACACTATATCCTAAATGACTACGTGACTCCTAAGTCTAATTTTTCTTCCACAGTTGGTACCTGTTAAGGATTGGTTCCAACTTTGTGATAAAAATTCTTGTGCCCCATGACCCTGTGCTGGATAAAGTGATTTCTGAAATGGATGTGCAATATTTTACATAATGAAAACTAAAAAGACTATGACTAACTGTACATGAAACAAATAATAAAATAATAGAATTTCATAGCTATGGAAAAGGAAAGCTGAAAGACATACTGTATAGTCCATTCACTAAAGACATAAAGCTATAATGTTAGTAGCCCTTATTTATGAATCTAAAGTGTATGTAAGTAGTCCTGGATTAAAAACAAACTTCTAAAAAAGAACAGATTAATATATCTGAGGAGGCTACTGGTCTCAGGATGGAGATGGACCAGACTGTAGTGCTTTGTCAGATGCAGGAACATCCAACAAGAGAATGTCTTTCTTTATGTGGGAAGTCTTGTAGAACAGGGGTGTTAAGTTGTCAGAGGATAAAATGAAAAGACTCAGTGCCCAAAAGTTAAAGATTTAATTCAACGAATGGAAGCAACAACAGGAAAAAATTAGTCCCCCGAAACTTTTCGTTTTTCTTATTACTCACTCTTTTACATCTTCTCTATCTCCACCTAATGGCCCAAGTACAGAACATAACAAGGGGCTGCTTAATAAGGTTTCTCTAGCCGGTGAAGTTTAATGCTTGTGCCTGGCCAAAGTGGAGTGTGGAAGGACTACTGAGGATTCAAACAGTATTCAGATCCCTTCACTTTCTTCACACATTATTGTTGTAGATTTAATTTTACATAGACACATTTGCCATTTTTGCTTATCAGTCTACATTTAATAATCCATAATCACAAAGTGAAAACATGCTTTCAGTAAATTTTCCAAATTTATTAAAGATAAAAAAACTGAAATCCCTTATTCATGTAAGTATTCAGATCCTTTGCTGTGACACTCCACATTGTGGTAAACTGCATTCTGTTAACTTTAAATATCCTTGTATTATGTCTAGAATTTGACTGGAGTCCATCTGTGGCAAACTAAATTGATTGGACATCATTTAAATTCACTGCAGAGTGGAAAAGCTATAAGTCCAAATGGATATCCAGTGGAGTTGTATAAAATACATTCTAGTACAATATGTGCCAAACACACCATAATTCAACTAAAAACATTAATTGATTGCACATATATTGTTTAATCTGTTCCGTCAGATAGCCCTGGGTTTAAAATTGATTACACCTAAACGGTCATACCTGGAGCAAAACTAGATAGATCAGTAGTGTGCTATGAAAAAATTGTATTATCTTACACCCCTCTACTTGAACAAAGATTTATTTTGATCATCTAAAATTCAGCATAACTCCATTACTCAGTGGGAAAATGATATTCTATATTATGTCATATTAGAAACATCAAATTCTGTTTATAAGGTTCTGTTGTAAACCTTTTCAGAACTTGGCAAGAATTCATTCCTATTATTCTAAAGTAAACATGCTCGGCATGTGTTTTTTACCCTACTATATGATTTTTGTAGGGCTGTCTATTTACAATAGATTCAGAAAGTATTATGACCATTCACTTTGTGTACACCTTATTGAGATATAGAATTCACTTTAAATGGATACATTTGCAATTTCTCCCGTCAGTCTACACTTTGGTAATGCATGCTGATACTCCTGCCAACAGAGAGTTGCAGTAGTTTAGACCTGACAAGACCCAAGCCTAGACCAGGAGTTTTGCAGAATACTCTGTTGGGTATGGTGTCAACTTACAGATGTTGTATATAGTGAATCTGTAAGACAGAGAGACCATTGCAGCATTGGTCAGTGAAAGACAGCTGGTTGTTAGCCATAATAAGTCAAGCTGAAAGGAGATAGAATGCTGAATAGATGGATGCACTTGAATAATAGGAAGGTTCATCTTTGCCAGGTTGATCTGGAGAATGTGTTCCTGCTTCCAGGCTGAAATATCAGTGAGACATGCACGGTGTGGTCCTGTGCAGTGAATGACAGGTACAGCTGTGTATCATTGGCATAGCACTGATATTGAAACCACGAAACAGGATTATGTTTCTTTAGTGAAAAAATTACATAGAGTGAAGAGGAGATTACCAGGATACACGGTAGGATCTGCCCAAGAGGTAGGACTCCAACAATTTGAGGGGAGTCCAAGTGATGCCAAGGCCAGAGAGAGTGGTAGTGAGAATATAACACTGAAAATAAGATTCATTATTACAAAAAAATCTAAACATACACCGATGAATAAAAGTTCTTGGATATGTTTTATTAAAATCCTACTTGTAATTTAAACTCTCAAAGATGTTATACCATAATACACTGGTGCATTTGTTCCAGTACTTGTTCTATATTTGCTCATTTTCAAATACTTAAATCAACAGAAGAAAAAAGACCAGAGCTGCTAAAAGCAAATGACCTTTGGTGATATGATTTTATCCATATTTATTCTGTATTTGTTGGACACTTTGACCTACGAGAAGATACAGTACATTGCAATTGTTTATGTTATTTTTCACATTTGGAGCACAGTGTAACTGACACGCATAAGATCACACAGTCTGAGGTGGTAAGTGAATGAACAACATGACAGCTTAGCCACTTGTGGATAACACATCACTTGGGTGTTACTTGGAAGATGGGTAGAGTACTTATGAAATGGCACATTTAATTAGAGGTCCATATTTATACACAATCCACCATGTGGGCAGGTTACATTTATCAGCAATGGAAAACAGCCCCCCTATTGTTAGCTTTTCAGTACCACCGTTGAATTGTGACATTGATTGCTGGACTGGGGCAGTAAATGTACTGTTATAGTAGCTGTCTTACCCAGTACTGGTAAAGTGGGGGAGCTCTGTTTCTGTCTAAAATTCTCAATTTAGTGATCACTCTCTAAAATACTGTACATGTATTAAGATTGCTGAACTAATCTTAAAATAATCTAAACACGTTCAGGTTAAATTATTAGTTGTGATTTTGTTGTATTTGAGAGCTGAGTTAACTCTCTGGAATTGGGCGAGGAACTTGCCATGCTGGGAGGACCTCATAGTAAAGGCTGGATCAGTGGGCATAATGGGCTGCTTTGAGCATTTGTAGTGAGTACCACCATGACCCCCACTGATAACAGTGTAAAAGTAAGATCAGGGCTGTTGAAGATGAAATCTATTTAGAAAAGAAGATCTTTCTCTACATCTATAGTAAGATAGGCAGTGTACACAATAGAAACATGGATATATGAGGCACCATAGTAGTCTAGCAGTAGTATTGCCACCTCTCAGTACTTGCGTCCTGGTTCAGTAATAGGCGGCCTTGAACAAGATTAAGCTGATGAAGAAATGGTTGGATGGATAGAATGAATGGATGTGCTATATCCTTTCTCAAAGGATTTATTTAAAGCCTTTTAAATTAATCTGGCCAGTTCAGTCTTTGTCTATTTTTGTTAAATTATGTACATGAATAAGAATCTTTAGTCAAAACTATCATATGAAAGAGTGAGTAATAAAACTATACTATAGTGCGGGTGACTAAATTAGGAATCACAAAGTGAATGATGAGAATATGAATTGATTTTTCTAGATCTATGTGAATTAGGAAGGGAGGGTGGGAAAGGTCTTAATGTTTGACAAGGATTAGACAAATGTCAATCTAATGGCAATTGCTGAAGCGAGTCATGTAAATCATATGGGATCCTAAAAGAAACAGGCAATGCTCTTTTAGGACAGAATGTACCAAGGGAATTGAGCCTCACTCAGTCGCATAACAATCAATATTATTGAATGTGTTTAAAAAAAAAAAAAAAAGGCTTCCATTTTTCATAACTTTTATAATTTCTGCCTTGGAATCACTATTTTATTAATGTACTAGCCATAGTGTTATTTATCAGACTAAAGCAGCAGAGTTTAATATACAGTATTTGGTGTTTTTTCTATATTTCTCTCAGGTTTTACTTTCTTCACTGGTTTCAAAATGAGATAAAGTCTTGTTATGAACATACTGCTGCAAACTGAAAGAGATTGTTTATCATATTGAAAAATTGAGATTTAATGTTTTTCTTTTTTTGTTAATTTTATCATAGTAGTGTTCTGCTGCCCCCAGGTGGTGTTCATTTTCAGGAACAATATGAACAGTAATTGGATTTTTTGTATCTATTTGAAACAGCTACACTTTAAATGGAGAGAAGCAGTTTTCTAGAAATCAGTAGCACTAGATGTGTTATTTGTTAGAACTTGAGCATTACTGTTTTAAAAGTAAAATTGCCTTTAGTAATATCTTTTTAATATTTCAGCTTTTTCATTAGTTAAAAAATGTTTTGTTTTTATTATTGTGTCTTTTTTGAATCTGGCATTACATCTGCACTAGTCGCTACCTTGCACCTGATGTTTCTGAGACAGGATCCAGCCTGCTTGGATTGTACGACGTATATGTATAAGAAAATTACAAAGATATAAAATTATTGCAGTTACATCACTGATCATTTTCAGTGGCAATTATCCTATGCAAGAAATATGGATGTACATTTGGCATATTCACTGGATCCCTGCTACCCTAAAAGAGGTTTGAAGGTTAAAAACCAGACACATGAGTAGATGGGTTGTATTTATCTGTTCTCAAGTAATTGTTTGTCTCAGGGTGCTAGCCTTTTAGCCAAACCGGCACCGTCCTTCCAACTGCTTCAGTACATGTATGCATAACATTTCCTATTCATTTGTAAGTAAAGTAGTACGGTATACTGACAGGCTCTGCAAATACCGCACTGTCCTTTGATTCTCTCTGTTACTCCTGCAGCTGCTTTATCCTTTCTGCTGCTTTGCAGATGCTGCACTTGGCTGAACTTTGAGACAGAAAATGAGAAAGTGTACCGATTTATCAAAATGACAACGTTATATTTTTGTCTTAACTAAACTTCTGCTCTCTACATCCTAGCTAATGTTTACTCCACTCCACATATGTTTAAAAATTGGCATCCCTGTAATTTAAAGCATGATGCCCTTTAGGTTATTGGCTACATTATGCTAGAAGAAGTGAATTTTAAGAGAATATCATGGTGTGTTCTTGTTTAATGTTGATATTATTATTTTGTATCGTTAAGCTTTTTCTTTTTTGTTTTTTATTAATTTTATTACAATCCATACAAAGCAATCATGTTTTTACGAAAAGAAAAATGGAGTTAAGAACAGATTGTTAAGCTTTTTCTTAACTTTAAACAGATTTCCCTTGCTGGAATCAATTATTGTAACGGTTTAAAGGATCATGGAATCTGATTCAAATCACAGTTGGTTTAGTAAGGCCTGTTTCCAACACAGTTCTGTTTGGTTGCAGTCGTCTCCATTTTTGGGTATCTTTGCTACCATCTTGCTAGGTAACAATATTCAGATGTGTGCGGCATTCAACATCACAATGGCAGCAAAAGACACAGTCGTGCATTTCTGAGAAAAACCTCAGATAACAGCTTTGCAGTTCTTTTAATTGCGTGTTCCTGTTAAGCACTTTGCATTAATTTAATGGGTATGAGTTTTTGGGTTTTGTTTTTGGTGAGATCTCATATATTTTCAGGTTAACAACTCTAGCATTAACAACTTCAATTTCTTCTTCTGGTCCCTGTTTAAAATCCTAGTTGCTAAATTATTTAGCAGAACATTTGGACACTAACATCCTGTACCTAAAGTTTCAACTTGCACTTTACAACTGTGTTGACTGCTTATTAAATTACTTACAATTTCAGATTAAATGAGTGTTCTGGCTGCGGTGGGCTGGCGCCCTGCCCGGGGTTTGTTTCCTGCCTTGCGCCCTGTGTTGGCTGGGATTGGCTCCAGCAGACCCCCGTGACCCTGCAGTTAGGATATAGTGGGTTGGATAATGGATGGATGGATGGATGAATGAGAGTTCTGATGGGCTATCTTTTGCCATTGTAAATAGTCGTAATAAACAGGCTGCTGAAAAGATCACTTCTGCATGCTGACTTCTGCTTCATTTCCTCACTTATATAGACAATTGTTTAATATGTTTCTGGCAACCTTTTCAATTCTTTTTGAATTTTCTCTGTCTCTGCTGTCCCCTGGCTTATACAGACTTATTGGCAATGTCTTCCATTTTACACTTGTAATATTTTAATATTTATGCTCTAGGTCTTCTCGAACATCTTGACAGCGTTGGAGTGGTAACTTAGTATTTAGATGGGGGAATGTAATGCAGACACTTTTCTATGATCTTCCTGGAATTTATAGCACTAAATATAAATGTTAATTACGTATTACATCATTTAATATGTGTTACTTAATTGCTCGGTGCAGTAAAGTTAAAAAAATGGAATGTACAGTAGCTGTTTGTGTTTTGCAGTGACAAATCACATTACATTTAAGAGCAGGGTATTGTCCAAGTGTTCTTATATAACATGCGTGTCACAGTGCTTGAAAGCAGAAAGAAAGATTCAGGGAGTTTAGGATAAATAGCAGGAAGCAGAATTTTAATTTGTAACCCCTTATTAAAACATTTTAGTTATAGGAGTTATAAAACCAGGCTGCAAATGAAGTCTTTAGTAATGTGCCAAACAGATGCCTTGCAATGCATAACAACACATTTTCTCGATGAATTAACTGAATGCCCTGTAAAGAGGAAAGAAAATGATACTGCATTTGCTTGTGCTGCTTTATTCATTTCAGAATGATGTGCTGAAGACTGTATGCTTGTATTTGTAATTTAAAATCAGCAATACAAATACATTTATGCAAACACTTTTGTTCCCCTTGTATTTTGCTATTTGGTACATTTTCTAATTCATTCATAGCTATTTTTCAAAGCAGTATACAGTATAGAGAAGTGAAACCCAGGAAATTAAATACTCATCTCAAAATATTTGTCAAAATATGTATTGAAAATCACACAGAAAAAACATAAAAGATTTTCAGGCAGAGAATGGTTTAATCAAAACGTTTTACCCCAGGAAGGAACGAATGCATAAAATTTAGGAGTTGCCGAAAAAGCCAAGCAAAATGACACCTTTTATTGGCTAACTAAAAAGATTATACTATGCAAGCTTTCGAGGCAACTCAGGCCCCTTTTTCTCTACATTCATAATGGCTAACACAGTACAACACCCTAGTAGTACGGAGTTGCCAAATAAAGGCACTAGAACTGACAAATGAAAACCTTGTTCTGTCCTTAATGCCAATACTAATATATTATGAACAATACTCATTGTCAATAACGGAAGCATCAGAAAACCTCTTTAATTTTGGTATTATCTCATTTATTCATCCAGCCCACCTAATGCAGTTCAGAGACATGGGGGCTGTGGCTTATCCTGGTAGCACTGGACATATTGTAAAGCAAGTCAATGTGTTTAGGCAGCGATTGAAATTATTGCTAATGAAGGTTTTTGCACTGTGAATATCAGTGTGACAGGTGTCTGGTCACACTTACAGGTAATCTAACCTAGACACCATTAAAATATCTGATGACGCACACCCAGTATTTTATTAAGAGACTGGGAACTCTTGAGATTTACAGAAAATAGCACACAGCAGCAATTTCAGGAAAAGCAACAGTAACCTATATTACACCAGACAATATAAAGTACACCAAAAGGATAAACCATATCAGAACCAAAAACCTTTTTTAAAAAAGAAAAGCACACAGTCCACACTCTAAACGCCCATTAAAAACATAAAGTGGAGGGTACAACCTTTAGTGATACAGAGTCCAGTTTGTGTTCTGTGTTACCCCAACAATTAATTGTCCAACTGTCCACAGATGCATTCTGTTCACCGGATACTTGTTTCCAAACAGAAGTTTTGCCAAATTGTCAAAATTCTGTCAACCTCTCTTCCTTGTGCAGCAAACATTCTCTTTTTTTCAACTCTGGGCTCCATATGTTGACCTAAGTTTACCTTGCTTCATGTCTGCCAGCTTCACTTGGCCCTTCCATGTGGCTTCCCTCTCTTGTTGGACTCACAACCAGCATCTCTCTGGTGGAACAGTCTCTTTCTCCCTGGAGATAAGTGTTGCCACTTATGTGCCTCGTGTAGCACCTGTGCTTTGTGCGAGTGGTCTTGGCAGCATTCTCAGTGGACCCTCCCTCTCTCCATGCCTTCTGCTTCCCAGAAGTATAAATCTCCTTCAGTCCCTACCTAGATCAATATGACGATGAATCAAAGAATGGCACATATCAATTTCCTGAGCTGGACAAATAATGTAAACACAGATTAAACAAAAAAGTATTTTTGCCAACTATCAAGGAGTACACATATGCTGATTAGAACCCAATGTCCCCATACATGTTCATTTTCAAGCCAAGTAAATAGAAACATTTTCCATGGAAGGAGGCAGTTCTGTTATCACAATATTGAATTGTATGTATGTTTAAGCAGTTCAAAGTTCAAAGCAGGTGACTCTTTTGCAGGACATCAAGTATGTTCTGTAGATGACCATCACAATAATCAGTAACAGGATTATTCAGGACATTTGCCTTTCAACTTATCACCCCAGTCCCAACAATGGGTGCCTATTGCTCCTTCATCTACTGTCTTTTAAATGTAATATTTTCATGTCTCTTTGCCTAAGAGAAAAGGGAAACCACCCAGTGTACAAAACATGTCCCCCTCTGACATCTGTCGTATTGTTAATTGATACTTGTTCTGCTATGCCAGCTTTATAGCTCTTCACTTGTGGTCAAATTTTGGAACCTATCTTACTACTTTTTTTCAAATAAGTCCCTTGACTGATCTTCTCAGTTATGTTGACTTCCTTTGTAAGACACTTTGTATGAGATAGCATCTGCTAAGCAAATAAATATAACTGTAAATGTACCGGACTTGGATGGATTTCTAGTCCATTACTTGGTACACACCAATATTCACTTCTATTGACCCATTTGGCAATAAACCTAACCATTATGTCTTTGGATGAAATTCAAACAAATTGAACATTTTCAGAAACACACACGTAGCCTCAGCAAGGACTTACAAACACCCTACTGGCAGTAGTCAGGACTGCATTCAGGCCCAGTCACTTTGATATGTAAGATGGTGCATCTGACTGGTGTGGCACTGAGCACTGTAACTAAGCAGTTTTATGTAAATAACGCCTGAACTCAAAGGGCTAAGTCAGGAGAGATCTTGATTATGTGTAGGAGTACATATGTATGAGGAGAGCTGTGAATATCAAAGTTTGGTAGGCAGCTATTGTAGTTTTTTGTTCTTACTGTATATGGTTTATATTTTCTCTTTGCTTTTATTTTTCTGCTTTTCACTCCATTCATAACTGAGCTGGCACTTTATTAGGTATAACTACACGTCCCCTATAATAGACAGCCTGATAAGTGACACAATCATATACTGTATGTACATACATTTCTGTTTAAAGCTATTACATACATATAATTTAGATTAGATTTTATAAACTGTATTAATCACATGGTGAAATTCATATGCATTCATCAGCAGAAACATAAAAAATTAAGAATACATACTCATAGAACAGATAATACAGCTAATCAATCAATCAATTAATCAATAAATAAATAAGCTTAACAAGTGCATTTAGTGGAAGTGTTGAATTACCTGATAGCAGTGGGCAGAAAAGACTTCAGAGACAGTTCTTAGCACACCATAGTGGAATTTTCCTTTGTTTTAAAGTGCCCCAAGAGAGCATCTCCTGGAGGGGATTGAGAGGGTTTCTCATGATAGCATCCAATTTTGCCATCATCTTCTTTTCCACAACAGCTTCCAGTGTGCCCAGGGTTAGCCCTGTTATGGAGCAGGCTTTCCTGATAAGTTTGTTCAGGTATTGTGCTTCATTTGAGCTCAGGTTGATTGCCCAGGAGACTACAGCATAAAACAGCACACTGGCTACTATGGACTGATTTCAGACATTTCCAGCAGCTTGCTGCACACATCAAAAGACCTGAGTCTCCTGAGAAAGTACGGTCTGCTCTGGCCCTTCTTATACAGCACCACTGTGTTGTCAGATTAGTCCAACTTGTTGTTTATGTGAACCCCTAGGTACCTGTAGCTCTGCATCATTTCCACATCCTACCCTAAGTGGTGGCTTTTTGGCACGTAAATACAAATACATGTACAGTCTACACATATACTGTATGTATGTGTAGAAATCAGAATGAGTCTTGAGTAATAGCAACCCCAATGGAATTCTCCCATATGTGAGAGATTGCACCACCACCAAAACAACACTGAACTTATAGTAATCTTATGGCTGGAAACAGACATTAGAACAATTAGGATGAAAAAGGCCATTCAGACCAACATGCTTATCTCACCTTCTTGCCTGGAATGTCCAGAGTAACATCAAGTCTAGATTTGAAGTTTCCTATAGTCCCATTGTCCACCACACTACTTAGTAAAGTATTTCATATGTCTAAAAAAATGTTCTAACATTGTGTGAAGTCTGCCCTTAACAACTACGCCCCTATGTTCTTGTTGAAACATGTATTTTAAGTAGCAATTGGGATCTATTCCATTAATTCCTTTCCAATTTTTAAACACTCGAATCATGTCTACGCTTAATCTCTGACTGCTTAAGGAGGTAAACTCCTTCAATCTCTCCTCATAGCCCTTACCTCTCAGTCCCAGAATTAACATAATCTCACTCTTCTGAAATTTCTCTAGCACCGCTACATCTTTTCTGTTATATTGAGACCAAAACTGTACACAGTACTCCAGGTGTGGCCTCACTTAAGCATAACCTCCATCGGCTTGTACGCCACACATTGTGCTAATCCTAACATCCTGTTAGGATGATTGCTTGATCACTTCTGTATGTTGTCTTCATGTAATTAATGATGAGTCCTAGATCCTTCCCATAAGGTGTACTTTCATGCTTCAGACCTCTCATTCTGTATCCAAATGTAACATTCCTGCTTCCTATGTGTAATATCTTACATGTATTTACATTAAATGTAATCTGATACAGATCTTCCCAAGTCTGTATACTGTTCAATTCCTTCTATAACATTTTAGCTGATTCTACATTGACCTTCTGACTAGATTGGTATCATCTGCAAACCTGATCATCTTATTAATGATATTTTTGTCCAGATCATTTATGTATGTTTAAAACAGCAGCAGCTCCTGTACTGATCCCTGAGGGACATCACTTATAACATCACCTAATTGTGAGAAAAGTTCCCCTAACTATAATATTTGCTTCCTGTCTGTGATTCACAGTTTTAATAGATAGATAGATAGATAGATAGATAGATAGATAGATAGATAGATAGATAGATAGATAGATAGATAGATAGATAGATAGATAGATAGATAGATAGATAGATAATATTTTATTTGTCCCAGGAGAAACTTAGTAATGACAACTCCCCCCACCACCACCACCAAACACACTTACTTAGATAATGACAAGTGAGCAATCCTAATGACTTATTTATAAGGGAATATTTCCTTAGGTATAAGGAGCCCTAGTAGTGTTTCTTAACATATGTCTGCTGAATAATTTGTTGGCTGAAAGAGAGGATGTGCAATATTATTCATAATGCCTGTCAGTCTTGTCTTCCTTCATTTGTGCTGTCAATTAACAGGATCCTTGGTGCTGGGAGCTCTGTCTGAAAATTTTATTTAATTGTGTTGCTGTTTTTTTTGAATCAATAACACTTGCATTGATGTAGATTGGGAAGTAGTCTGCGGTCAAAGTTCAATATCGTGCACAAGACAAACCTCCATCTCACTCTTTGCTGAGGCAAGCAAATGGGCGCAGCTACGATGGGGAGCTAGACACAGTTTTTTACCCCTAAAAATAAAGAAAAACATGGAAGAAAAGCTAAGGAAAATGTCCAATATATTAATAATATCATTAATATCATCATTGTAAAATTTCCCCCTGGGATTAATAAAGTATCTATCTATCTATCTATCTATCTATCTATCTATCTATCTATCTATCTATCTATCTATCTATCTAAAGGTGAACCATGCAACTTTGTTATTCAGGAAGTTTGTATCAAACAAGTATCCCTTCATATTACCCTTGAAGTAGTTCTCAGTTTCAAAAAGGTTGGTGACCCCTGCTCTACATACTAAAACACTGTTGAATTAGCATGAAATAATTTTCATTCAGCTGAAAGAACCTCTGTGTTTTTCATCAGGGGTGTGCTCTTGCTCCTGCAGTTCAATGCTTGCATGGACTGGGTGTTGGGTAAAGTCGTGGGGTCCAGCAGCTGTCTGGCATTTGTTGGTGAAGAAAGATACTGATCTTGACTTTGCTGATGATGTTGGGATCTTCGCGAAGTCAATGGAGGCTCTGATTGGAACTCTTGAGAGACTGAGTGAGGAGTCTGAGTGTCTGGGCTTGCAAGTGTCCTAGATAAAAAACAAGATCCCGGCCTTTAATGACCACTTGAGCACAGCCATAAGCAGTGTCTCTGAATGCGGAGAGAGTGTCAACCTTGTCAAGTGCCAGTGAGAAGGACCTCCTCCATTTTCATAATGAATATAATTCTTTTCACCCCAACATAAAGCTGAAGCTGAATGACTCAAAAACAGAAGTCAGCTTCCTTGACACCACCATTCAACTGAAAGCTTCCACCCCAAGCATATAAGGCGCTCCATTATTTTCAGCCAAACAATACGATACAATCTTATTTGCTCAGACCTGACAGACCGGGATAAACAACTGCAGGAGCTCAGACAAGATTTCATCAGACAAGGTTATACCCCCAAAACAACAGACACTCAAATAAAAAGAGCTACTGCCATACCCAGAGACAGCCTTTTGGAATATAAAAACAAAGACAACAAGAACCGCATCACCCTTGTTGTCACCTATAACCCACATCTTGAAGCACTTCGAAAAATTATAAAAGAACTTCAGCCAATGCTAAACAATGACGAAACACTAAAAAATGTATTTCCAGAATCTTCTCTCCTGGCATACAGACAACCACAAAACCTGTAGCAAATAATTGTCCGAAGCTCCCTAAGTGAACCAACAGAAAATGGTACATCTCCCTGCCTACAGAATAGATGTAAAACGTGTGATCACATTTATAATACAGACTAGAACATCACATAAAGGGATAATTTTCCTGCAGATCATCTAATGTGATCTACCTCATTCTCTGCAAGAAATATCCTGACACTTCACCCTATGTGGGAGAAACTGGACAAACACTCTGCCAGAGAATGAATTTACACAGTTTCCACATTAAACATAGCAACACAGATGTTTCTGTAGCAGCCCGCTTCAACAGCCATGGACACTGAGAGAGGGACTTTAAAGTCACTGTGCTTATGGGCAACTTCAGAACACAGCAAGATTGAAAAGAATGGGAAGTCAAACTCAAGCTGAAATTTAATACATTGCAACATGGCTTGAATAGAGACAAGAGTTTTACGGCCAGATGTGAGGGTTGTTTGCATCTCTCAGACTGACACAGGCAGCCTAACTATAGATCCACATTGTATGGAAAAACTCATTAGTTACTTCAAAAGACTTTGTTGAACAGTTGTCTTATCCAAAGATCTTGACCATACAATGTTCTTCTCTCTTGGTAAATGAACCTTAGCCTGAAGGGGTCTATTAGTTTTTTTACATTTAAGATTTCTCACTTAAAGATTTACCAGTGCTACCAATTAGGCAGAGTGGTGGCTCTGAGGCTAGGGATCTGCACTGGCAACCGGTTCGAATCCAGTAAATGCCAATAGGGACTCTGCTCTGTTGGGTCCTTGAGCAAGGCGCTTAACTTGCAATTGCTGAGCACTTTGAGTAGTGAGAAAAGCGCAATATAAATGCAAAGAATTAATTATTATTATTTTTATAATGTTGTTTCTTGTCCTAGAGTGTGCTGTATATAAAGACAGGGAACTCCAGTTTCTGTATTACATCTTGCCTGAAGAAGGGGCCTGAGTTACCTCGAAAGCTTGCATATTGTAATCTTTTTAGTTAGCCAATAAAAGGTGTCATTTTGCTTGACTTTTCACTAAATTCTTACTTAGGAAAGTCTTAGTCTTATTTTTCAGTACCTTACATCTAATGTTTATAGATTTCTTCCATTGAATCAAATCATTTGTTTAGCACTGAAAATTATGGAAATCATGTTTGAATGTGGAGAGTATGGTGACATTAGACTGGTAATTAGACCTACTTCCTCACAGATCCAACATCCTGGACTCAAATCCCATGTTTGGTGACCCTTTGTGGACATTATCCACTCATTTCCTAAACACTGGTGCTGTGTGATATGTTGCTTATCAACTCCAAATTAGCCCTGTGAAAGAATGTGCAGGAGTGGAGGCTGCAGTGAACAGGTGTCCTCTCCAGAATTGGTTTCCTCCTTGTAGCTGATGCTGCTGGATTAGATACTGGCCATGTGTGGTCCTAAATAGGAGTTTAGAAGTGTCATGTTATGTTATGTTTGAACACAGTTTTTTCTCAAAAAATGTTATTACAGTAATAGGTGGCTTTGGTTGGACTGATGAAGAGAGGTGGTTGTTCCCTCGCGGGAATACAAATCTTTGAATAATTTTAACAAGAAATAATTAAATTATGTGAAGAAAGTAATTTTTCAACAAAAAAGGTGCACATTCCAATTTTAAATTGAATTACAATAAAAGTATACTAGCAAAAACAAGGCATACATACACAAAGTAAACTAAACCACATTCACAAAAGGTACTGTACACACATTTTAATTGAATTACATTTTTTT
The DNA here is from genome assembly GCF_016835505.1 of Polypterus senegalus. Lineage (NCBI taxonomy): Eukaryota > Metazoa > Chordata > Cladistia > Polypteriformes > Polypteridae > Polypterus > Polypterus senegalus. The sequence goes on along the minus strand of NC_053158.1, from coordinate 172,921,595 downwards.
AAGTTGTTATAATAAGTAGCATGATTTTTGTTGCTTTGCATTAAAAAGTAAGTTATTGAAGGAAGTTGAATTGCGGTAATGCATTTCTCTTGCCTAAAAGGTAGTATCAAATTTACGTCTTGAAAACAACTCCCAATGAGTTCTGCATGGCAGGCCCTTCACATGTAAGGACTGAATTTGCTAATATGTTACCACTTCTTAGTCACTGGAGCTGTCAGTGCAAGTGAATCTCAGTGTTTGACTACAGTATTTACAAAATTGCTTCTGAGTTTTGACACCAATATTAAGAAGTGCATTACATTGTGTGTGTAGTGCAAGGTGAGGGTCATTTTGGCAATGATGTGCTGTAAAGAAGAAGAAAATGAACAGGAACACCATGTGCAAGTAAATAAACGCCATAGACAACTTGGTTGCAGTGGGCACCTTTGAAAATTCAATGCATTTTAATAAATTAATTCCATTTGCTTCAAGATTGGACCCCCCACTATTTCAATTGGTAAGTAAACACTGGAATGTGAAATATTAATTTTGCGTGATTGATCACACTACGTAGATCCTGATCAGAGCTGTTGCCGATCTCATTTTTTATTTCAACTGTTATACACATTTTGATTAGACAGTCACAAATGAACTAAGCTGCCACGGTTAAATATGGAATCAATCAGCTGGCCATGATAACTGTTTTCTGTGTTCTGCAGAACCCCTTTCCTAGTGAAAGATAAAGTGCATTACAAACAATACACTAAATAACAATTGTGTGTTTTGCAAAGGGTAGAGTCCCGGCTGAGAGTAGCTGTGAAACAAATAGAGGTACATCAAAACAGGTGACTTTACCTCCACTTTTCATGCGCTTTAACATTCAAAACAAACAGCTGTGAATGAGTACATCAAGTACAAGTCTCTGGAATAAATGGAACCATTGTGATTTGCCTGTCTGGCTGAGGTCTTACCTCTCCAGCTGTGTCCAGGTGACCTGGTTTAGAGAAATTTTACAAAAGCTGAATTCTTATGTTTCCAAGAAGTCAAAACTTATATTTTAAACTATTGTGAACAGTCAATGAGCAAGAGAACTGGCAGCATGCCTACTTCGGTGGCTGGCTTTTTTTTTTTTTTAATTTTATTGAATTTAACATCAAATAACACTCCATTCACATAACTCGAGTTTTACAAAAAGAAAAAGGTTTGACACAAATCAACTTCCACCTCTTTTTTCTTATCCTATTTAAATGGTATTTAAAAGAATTAATCAAAGTAAATAATACAAGTCACTGTACATCTCTTCTTTTATCTCTTTTCTCTGTTACAAGAATACTTAAGAAAATTCTTGACTATATGAATGGTTACGTTCATGACCCTCAGCTGTATCTTGTTTAGGTATTTGTATTTGGATGTTGACAGTTCTGGAGCGGTTCGCAGCTGAGTGTGAAGCGGCTGGAATGAGAATCAGCACTTCCAAATCCGAGACCAAGGTCCTCAGCCGGAAAAGGGTGGAGTGCCCTCTCAGGGTTGGGGGAGAGATCCTGCCCCAAGTGGAGGAGTTCAAGTATCTCGGGGTCTTGTTCACGAGTGAGGGAAGAATGGACCGTGAGATTGACAAGCGGATCGGTACGGCATCTGCAGTGATGCGGGCTCTGCATCGGTCTGTCGTGGTGAAAAAGGAGCTGAGCCATAAGGCAAAGCTCTCAATTTACCAGTCGATCTACGTTCCTACCCTCACCTATGGTCATGAGCTATGGGTAGTGACCAAAAGAACGAGATCGCGAATACAAGCGGCTGAAATGAGTTTCCTTCGCAGGGTGTCTGGGCTTTCCCTTAAAGCTAGGGTGAGAAGCTCAGTCATCCGGGAGGGGCTCAGAGTAGAGCCGCTGCTCCTCTGCATTGAGAGGAGTCAGATGAGGTGGCTCGGGCATCTGATCAGGATGCCTCCTGGACGCCTCCCTGGGGAGGTGTTCCGGGCACGTCCAACCGGGAGGAGGCCCCGGGGAAGACCCAGGACATGCTGGAGGGACTATGTCTCCCGGCTGGCCTGGGAACGCCTTGGGATTCTCCCGGAAGAGCTGAAAGAAGTGGCCGGGGAGAGGGAAGTCTGGGCCCGACCCGACCTCGGATAAGCGAAAGAGGATGGATGGATGGATGTTGACAGTTCACAAGAAAAGTTCTAAAAGTAATATTGCATCTATTCAATTCAATTCAATTCTTTATTGTTATGTGTACAAGTATCATGTACAATGAAATGCTTGCTTGCATGTACCCCCACAGACAGTGAACATAGACAAAAAACACACGATATATGAATGTAAATAAGTAAATAAATAAAACCAGAATCCTAGGAATAAATAGAGACAGTGGCTGAAGTATATGTGCAGGTAGCAGTGGAGGTGACACAAGGTTACAAATTGTTCATGAAACTGTTCCTGAACCTGGAGGTGTGCGTCCGAATGGACTTATTCACTTCCCAGATGGGAGGAGGGTGAAAGGTGACAGTGCAGGGTGGCTGGGGTCCCGCCTGATACGGTTCACTTTCCTGAGACAGCGTGTAGTGTGGATGTCATGGATCGCAGGGAGCTGTGTGCCCGTGATCTGCTGTGCTGTGTTCACCACAATGATAGCAGTCCTAGCTCCGCAGTCCTGAACTGAGCAGTTGCTGTACTAGGATGTGATGCATCCTGTCAGGATGGATTCCACAGTACACCTGTAGAATCTGCACCGGGTTGTGGGGGACATCCGAGCCTTACTCAGTCTCTTGAGGAAGTAGAGGCATTGTTGGGCCTTCTTGACTACTGCCGCAGTTTGACTTGACCATTTAAGGTCATCAGTGAAGATGACTCCGAGGAACCTAAAGCTGCTGAACTGCTCCACAGCCTCACCTCCGATGTAGATGGAGCTGTGCTCTGTTTCCTGTTTGCGGAAATCCACAATCATCTCCTTAGTCTCCTTTGCTAACGTTGAGGGTGAGGTTGTTGTCCTGACACCATTCTGACAGGAGTCTGACCTCCATCCTGTAGGCTGTCTCATCGTTCTCGCTGATCAGACCTATTACAGTGGTATCGTCAGCAAACTTGAGGATGGTGTTGGAGCTGTACTTAGCTATGCAGTCATGGGTGTAGAGATAGTAAAGCAGGGGGCTCAGCACACTGCCCTGCTGGGTGCCAGTGTTGATAGTGATGATAGAGGAGGTTTTTCCACCAATACGCACTTGCTGAGGTCTGCCGGTGAGGAAGTCCAGTACCCAGTTGCACAGTGAAGAGCTAAGCCCCAGATCCAGGAGTTTAGCAATGAGCTGGGATGGAATGATGGTGTTAAATGCAGAGCTGTAGTCCACAAACAGCAGCCTGGCATAACAGTTCTTGTTCTCCAGATGAGTGGACCTGTTGCAACGGTAGGCAAACTGGAGGGGATCCAGACTGTCAGGGATGATGTCCTTGATGTGTTCTAGCACGAACCTCTCAAAGTACTTCATGGCTATGGGAGTAAGTGCTACTGGGCAGTAATCATTAGGGCAGTCTACTTTATTTTTCTTTGGGACAGGGATGATGGATGTGTGCTTGAATCAGGTGGGGACAGATGAAACTCTCAGAGATGTGTTAAAAATATCTGTAAAGACTTAAGTACAAGCTGAAATGAAATTGTGTGTAGACAGAGTGTGCATAGCAAAACGATCAGTAAATATGAAAAAAAGAGCAACAAAATCATATAGAGTGCTTTGTAAATGTATTCATCCATTCCTGATTTCCTCTATAAATTTTTTTTCACTAAATGTTGAATAACTTTGTTCCTTCAATAACATGACATAAAAATTGTGTTATTTGTTCATATTTGATTACTTTATATAATTTTAGATTTTGGCTGAAGACGTGAAAGATTTATTTTCAAAACTGTGTTATAAAAGGGGGAAACAGAAAGGGGCAAAAACGTTTTCATTGCGATTTATAAAGTGGCTTCAAAAAGTATTCAGAATCTTTCACTTTCTGTACATATTATTGTGTTGTAGATTTAATTTTAAATGGACAAATTTGCCCTTTTTTCTTATAAACCTACACTCAATAGCCCCTAAACACAACCTGAAAACATGGTTTTAGAAAGGTGTGCAAATTTATTTAAAAAAAAAAAACAAAAACTGAAATCTCTCATTTATATAAGTACTCAAACCCTTAATTCAGTAGTTTACTATGACACTCCAAATTGTGGTCAGGTGCATCCTGTTTGATTTAATTATCTTTTAGATGTACCTAGAACTTTATTGGAATCCACCCATGGCAAACTGAATTGATTGGACATCGTTTAGAAAGGCACACATTTGTTTATATAAGGTTCCACAATTCACGCTGTATATCAGAACAAAACCAAACCATGAAGTCTAAGGAAGGCGTCTACCATAAAAATGTGTTGTGGCATAGTTAAAGGAAACAATATAAAATCATCTCTGAAGCTTTAGATGTTCCCAGTAGAACATTTGCCTCAATAATTTTCAAATGGAAGAATTTTGGAATGACTGGGACTCTTCCCAGAGTTGGTTGTCTGAACAAACTAAGTAACTGGTCAAGAAGAGCCAGGGAGGTGACCAAGATCTAAGTGGTAACTCTAACAGAGCATCAGAGGTTGTCTGCTAAGATGGGAGAACCTGTTGGAAGGATGACCATCTCAGCAGCAGTAAATCAATCACGCATATGGGACAGTCTACCTGGAGTTTTCCAAACAGTATTTAAAGCACTATGAGAGCATGGGAAAAAAGAATTCTTTGGTTAAATGAGATAGAAACTGAACTCTTTGGGGGTACTGCAAACACTATCTAGCAAAAACGAGGCACACCTCATCACCTGCCTAATATCATTTATACAATGAAAAATGGTGGTGGTAGTATTGTGCTGTGGGGTTGAGCAACAGAAACAGAGAGACTGGTCAGAATTGGATAGATAGAAAGGATGAATGCAGCTAAATACAGAGATGTTCCTGAAAAAAGCCTGCTCTAGAGTGTACATGAGCTCAAACTGTTTATCCTTTCAGCATGATCATGACCCAAAACACCCAACGAACACAACACTGGAGTGGCTTCAGACCAAGTTTAAGTTTAATTCCCATAGAAAATGTGTGGAGAGACCTGATGATGGCTGTTTACAGATAATTTCCATCCATTCTGTCAGAGCTTGAGAGGATCTGTGAGGAAAATTGGGATAAACTTCCCAAATATACTGTACCTGTGCAAAGCTTGTAGAGATTTACTTAAGATGACTCAAAGCTGTAATTGCTGCCAAAGGGGCTTCTACAAAGTACTGAATTAAGGGTCTGAATGTGAATTGAGAAATTTCAGGTTTTTTTAATATACCGTATATACTCGCAGTTAATTTCTCCTGCAGATAAGTCAGGACTTGATTTTAGTATATAATTTTCTGGTACTTTATAATGTCAGTCGTATAAGTCAAATGTGTAAAAACTCACGCTATTGGTCCAAGAGATTATGATATGCTAACGCCCACCTGAGAGAGTAACCACGAAGCACCCTGTCTTTTTTTCTGTGTATTGTGCCTACGTGACCACACGGTAATACCCAAAATATTCTGAAGTGACGTTTGCACTGTTTTGTGTTTTTTGTATCTCACACCCTCATAAACATTTATCGTAAGAGCATCCCTTATCTACAGTGGAGCGTTTGATCAGAAGAAAATATGAAGTTGGTTTTAAATTAAACATCGTGGAAGTAGCGAAAGAAATTGGTAACTGCGCTGCTGCAAAAAAATTCAATGCATCTGAGAAACTGGTGCGAGGTTGGAGTAGGCAAGAAGATGTTAAAAAAAATAAATAAATGTTATATTTTTGAACGGGCGTATAAATCGAGGTCTGATTTTATAATCGATTTTTTGGGTTTCAAGACCCGACTTATAGGTAAGTATATACTGTATGGTATTTACAAACCTTTGTGCAACATGTTTTCATTTTGTCATTATTGAGCGCATATGGATGGGCAAATGTATCCATTTAAAATTAAATGTACAACACAATAAAGTGTACAGAAAGAGAAGGGGTCTGAAAACTTTCTGAATCTATTGTGTGTCTGCATTACCATTTAAAGCATAAATCATTGTGACATTCTAATTATTAATTATATTTGTGGCACACTATAAATAATATCATTAATGAAAAAGTGTTTTTTTTTTTTGATAAAACATTAATAGCTTTCCTCACTGGATTGTTGTCTTTTCATTATTTACTCTTCTCTCATTTTAATTTCAAAAAGCAAAATCATTTTCATGTTTGTCTGTGGTGTATTTAACTTTCTAAATAAAAATCTGTTCAAAGTCTGATTCAGTCATATGTTAGAAAACTTTTAGAGAGAAAGGTGCGAGAATAATCTGCTTTGTCAAGCTTTTCTGTGAATAATATTTATAGACGCTTATACTGGTCCTATTTACTGTTGTGGTGGCAAATGAACTGTGCTTTTAAAATTTGCACTTTGTGGCTCATCATTCTAGTTATTCCTCAAATGTTAAAATGCTTGATACGCAAAATACCAACACACCTGAAGCATAATTTACCGTATATTACTCAGTCACTGGTCACTAAATCACAAACATTCTGCTGCAGTTCCCACTTCTATCTCATTTTATGATCCTGAACAAATATTTTGTCTTACTTTTGGTCCTACTCTAAATATATATTGTACCATTTCTGGTAAAATCAGAACACAAAAAGGCATAAAAAAAGATGTGGGGTCCCAAATGAGATCCTTGTTATGGGATTATGTAATAAGGCACTATAAGATATTGGAAGCATTACTCTAATTCATGTTTCACAAAAATGAATGTCATGCTACTCATGCCAAAATTTGGAGCCCAGTGGAGGTTCTTTTAAGACATCAAGGAAGTAGGCCTGAGAATTAGGTGAAGTAAGCAAAGGGTCACAGATCTCCTTCTTTTGGGTTGCCAGCTTTGTGTGTGCAAATGAAAAATAATGACACATTAACCCTCTGGTTTCCTCTAAAATCCTCTCTTGTGATCTTCTTAGCTTAACCACAGTGGCCTTGTAAATAATCACTTCCCGATATTGTATAATAGCTATTGTGACCACATTCAGGGTTGCTTTTTTTGTACCAGATGCTTACAAAACAGACTGCAACCTACCAACTCCCTAAGTTCGGCTAAGCAAATCCCAAAATCTTTATATGGATGGATGAACTGCTGTGCAGTGGCATTCTCCTTAGTGCATTATCTTGTAATGGTATTCAACCTCAAAATCTGCCATGCAATACAAATGTTATTTAAAAGTGCTACTACTGCATCACTGTTATTTTCAGTTTAATCCCCTTTCAATATTCTTTACTAGAATCATTACAATTTTACCTTCAACATGAAGGGGATTGCACGACGGCACAATGGTTAGTGCTGTTGCCTCACAGCTTTACTGACTAATATTTAATTATTGGTTACATCATTATGCAGCTTGCACATTCTCCTGTAATCTGTGCTGTTTTTTTTGTTTTTTTTTATAGTGGATTCCGTTTTCACCAAAATGAGCACACAGTGGTCTAATAGTTAAGGCATTTGACCTTAAAACCAAAATTGCCATCTCAGTTCCCACCTTTGATGCACTGTGTAGCTCTGAAGAAGTCACTTAAATGAATACTCCAGCCAAAAGTGATATATTTTTATATGTTACTTATTCCATGTGTTTTGTAGTGGTGGCCAAGATTTCTTTTAATATTATGTTTTAATTCAGAATGGAGAGAAAAATGTTTATGATGTAACACAAGCCAAAAGCTATACAACATCAAACAGTGTGAAAAAAAAACATGGAAAAAATCTTATGTTACTTATGCCGCATAATCCAGGCAAAACACACGCTTTTTTTGGTAAAATGTTATTAAATATGTACTTCCAGGAAAATCAATTTTTAAAAAGGAACTAAAGCTAGGATGGCCTTTTTGAATTGAAAATCTGCCCCTCTCCCACATTTGTTGGTCAAGAGTCAAAAGTCCTATCGTTTGGATTTGTTTGGATGTTGTTCATCGCAGAAAGGATTTTCACCCAGATGGTTTCTATGGATACTCCATTTCTTATACATCCTTAAGATTTGCACATCAGTTTAATTTGTGTTTATTAATTGTGTGAAAATGACTTCATGGACTGATATTCCAATGAGGGTTTTTTCCAACCTGGTACCCAGTAATTCAGGCCTCCCAAAGCCTTTTAAACAAAGTTTTAAAAAAAAATGAAATTTAGTCAAAAAAAGGAACTGTTTGTAGCCTACACAAACAGTATAAACCATGGTTAAAAGACAATATTCTGATTATATTGGGGCAGAAGGCTATTGCAGTGGTTAGTACTGTTAGTACTCACAACTCTGCCTTTCTGGTTTGTATATCTTGGCCTGGGGACTAACAATGTGAAATGTATACTTTCTTCCCATGTGTACATGGGTTTTGTGTGGTGTGAACGTTGGCCCGGACACAGGCAAACGGACAACATAGTTTCACCACACACCCTTTATTATATACAATATTTACAAACTTTGTGCACTACCAACCCCAGTGCCTCCTGCACGGATCCCCCAAAGTCCAGGCTACACAGTCCTTTTGTCTTTCTCTCCTGGCCGCCTCCAGTCCTCACTCCAGCTCCGTCTTCCTTCCTCCCGACTCTCGCCAATGACTGGAGGGAGGTGGCCCCTTTTATGGGAACCCAGATGGGCTCCAGCTGCTTCCCGGCACTCCTCCGCAGACACGCCCTTGTGTGGCGGAAGTGCCGGCTGCGCACCCGGAAGCCGTCCGGGTGTCCCCAATCGTCTTTCCCCCAGCACTTCTTGGTGTGGCGGAAGTGCTGGGCTCCAGGGCTGTTCAGGCAGCGGTGGCCACGGGCCCCTACAGGGCTGGGCTTCCATGTCCCTTACCCGAGGCCACCAACCTAACCGGGGCGGACACCCCCTCGTGGTCTGGTGGAGGTACAGGCCCTCCTCCGGTCCTCCTGGGCGTCCCGGCCGGGCTCCTGCCTCGGCCGGATGTGGCAGATGATGGTCTGGAAGTGGGGCGCCGCCTGGCGGTGACCACTGGCCCCTACAGGGCTAGGCTTCCATGCCCTCTACCCGAGGCCACCAGCGTAACCTGGATGGACGCCCCCTCGCAGTCTGGAGGAGGTACAAGCCCTCCTCTGGTCCTCCTGGGCATCCCGGTAGCCACAGTGGGTACTTTGGTTTTCTTTCTAAATCCAAGATGCTTTCAAGCTAGGTTATTTGGCAATTGGAAACTGGTCCAAAATAAGTGACGATTTGGATTTGCCCTATGATATTACTGTGTGGCAAAGCAACTAAAGCACGTTCCAGCGACCTAACCCAACACAGACAGAGTCAGGAGGCACACTTTTAAAACACACAAATTGTATTTCTTTTCTTCGCCTGTGGGCAACGCCTTCCCCGTTCCCCACAGGCACAACACATTCCTACAAGCAAAGTACCACACAATTCTTCTTCTCTTTCAAGCTTTGTCTCCCTCCTGACTCTGGCTCACTGAGTAGTGGCCACTGGCCCTTTATATAAGGCACCCAGGAGTGCTTCAGGTACTCGTTGCCCCACTTCTGTCAGTACTTCCAGGTGTGACGGAAGAACCACCCCCACAGGCTCAGGAACAGCTGCAGCATCACCTGGCAGCGTCCCTAGACCCCAACAGGGCTGTGTCCAACTCCATCTCCCATGAAGCCCTGCGGGAGTCTGAGGCATGGCTGCCACCCAGGGGGGCTGCCATCTAGCATCCCAAGGTAGGTAGCACTCTGTTCACACTTGCTCCCCCGGTCCTTCCAAGGTAGAGGCGTCCCGACAGGGCAAGGGCCCTGGCCATCCACGATAACTGTTACTCTGGCTAGGATTGCTTACCTCATAGCTCCCATTGTTAGCAGGACAGGCACTAGTTCGCTATGTCCCTATGATATTTTTTTAATTTCAAATTCAGAAAGTGCGCAGCACACTTGCAGACATTAATTAGAGATTGCCGACCAACTACAGTCAGGAGGCACATGTACCCTCATGATAGCAGTATAAAGTGAGAAGAACAGAAAGAAAAAGACAAGGAGGAACAGGACAAGAAGAATGGAGGTTAACACAAAAGTAAAGTATTGGTAGAATTGTGGAGGAGCAGATTCTGGCAAGGAGTGGAAGCAGATCGTCAGGAATAGTCTCAAGAGATGTACGCGGACAGCGCTTGAAGAACAGAGGATGTGCACCAGGGAGCAAGAGTGACCTACCACTCCAAATGTGTCTCAGCTGAAAGCTGAAGATCAGCAGGAGACGAGAACAAGGGTCAGTTCGGCGCAGTACCTCACTGGATGCCTCGTTTGGCAGCAGGAACCTAAGCCAGGATTAAAGGCTGACTGCACCTGTTGGTGGGGCTCTCGAAAAAGGATAAGCAGAGGAGTCGTCAGTTTTAGAAGGAAGCACTGTGGCTCATGGTTGAATTAATAGAATGGATGGATTTCTTCCTATGATTTTAACCTTATTTATTTTGTGGATTTTTAACCTCCACAAGTGCACCTCATTTTATGAATAGATTATTTATTGAAGAACTTGTGCTGCACTACTTGCACATTTTGTGAAATGTGCAAATAAAAGCTCTATTGCACTTTGCAAATTGCTCTTGCAGGTTGTGTGTCCTCATTACCTCTTCTTGGTTCATGACTATTGGCAGTTCTAAGTTCAAAAAAATATAACAGTTGTTTAGTCCACACAGACAGTCCCAGTCCCTTAGCCAGATAAGTGGATTTCAAGATGGATGGATTTTATTACATTGCTATTAATGACTTATGTTCTAAGGTACTTTTATTTTTCTTTTGTTTTTCCTTAAAACAATAAAATCCATTACTAGTCATTGTTACACACCTAGATTACAATAAATGTGCTGCTGCTTCCTTTCTTTCATTAAGATTATGATTAGGAAGACAAAAATATCAAATGACTGATGAAACATGGATAACATTGTAAATTGTGAATATATACATCATTTAAATTGCACAACCTTGAAAAATAATAATTACGCCACAGGAGAAAATAGAATGAGAAATGGAGAAATTGCTTCCAACCAAATGCATTCTCTCAAGGTCACCTCTTCCTGATTTGTATTGAAAGCAGGGGAGATTAGAGAGGGATGAGACTCTTTAGTAAAGTGGTAGCACAGCAGGAGAAACCATCACCTGTCATTGCAATGTTAATGTATTGCTTTGAGAATTTCATTCTCTGACATCACTGCCTGCATCAGATTAGCCATGATGCCTTGGGGGATTCTTTAAAACTCTACCTTTTTATCTAATTTTACATCATGCAAATCATAATCAGCTTGTTGCGAACAGACATTGTAAATTTAATGCAGTACGTCCCTAGCGATGACTTACTGTATAATTCAGAACATATTGTTTAAGATTTTTGCATCCCTCTATAGTACCATATTTAGGGCACATAAAATAATGACTTATATGATTATCAAAGTATGATTATTATTCATATTTAAAGGATAACATTTGCAGTTTGTACTTTTCAATCATATTATAAAGAAGGAGAAGAGCTAGTAGTACTTCTAGCTTGCATCCAGTGTTTAAATTTCTATGCCAGTTTGCAGAAGTAAACAGGGCTTGAGTATTGAACCAGAATGTTGTTGTGATGTACAAAGGAAATTGTGAGGCTACCCCTGAAAAAGATTCCAACCATTTTAAATTTTGTAAAAATATTCCAATCATGGGTCCCCATTAACTGGTTGAATTTTTGTGAGGTTGTTTTAGAAGATGAAGCATTGCCTCTTATAAACAGCCACCTTTACAGAGAGCAGTACTCCTTTGGATGGCTTTTGGTCATCGGATACCTACTTTCTAGGTTGATTCTATTTTTAATGTCTCCTGGACAAAAAGGGGAAGAGATAGGATGTGGCGGAGGTGGCATCAGTTTAAATCAGATGGGACTTATTCCTTTCTGGCATTAGAAATGGAAAGTAGAGTCTTTAACAATGTACCCCTTTCTCCAGTCCCAGTGTTAGGCATTTGGCTAATTTGTATACATTCATCTTGCACCTCCTTCCCTTACAAGGACCCAGCATATGGTTGCAGACTCAAAAGACTGGTTTGTGCTGCTCTATACCGGCAGTTTAAGCATGCATTTGTGACCCACAGAGCCTCAACTGCAATGATTTGTATACTTTGTGACTGACATACAGTCAAATGGAGCTGTAAATCGGCACATGATTGTATCTACACTTTTAAGGGTTATAATGGTTTGTCTATGTCTTCCTTTGTTAATTGCCATTTTTCTCACCAGTACAATAGCAATATACCATTTCCTGCAGTGCGATATTGTCCAAATAAGGCTTCAGAGGGTGTAGTAACACAGTTTGTTCCGTCACTGCTTTTATGCAGACAGAGGAATTGTAAGTAATCAACAGAAGTTAGGACACGTGCAGAAATTGTTTGCATCTACTTCCAAAGTGTAATTAATGTCCATTGCTACAGAAAAGCTGTGCATTTTAACCCTTATTCGTTCCCTGTAAAAGGTCTTTTTGCACAACTTTATTTTCCAGTTTTTGTTTACCTAAACTTTTTCTTTTAATTTCTAGCAGTTTATCGGTTACCTTTGATCCATTCTAGGTGATTCACTGAACCTGAACTGGTTAAATTTTAATATAAACTACACAAAATGGTGTGTTCTAAAGCTTTAACATATATAAATACATAGTGAGGTTTTAAACCCAAATTGCAATTGTCCTACTTAAGCTGCATTCTGAAAAGGTTCATTCTATATTAGAATGATAATAGTGAACACACAAGCTTAGATTTGGTCAAGACCCAGGTCCTTACTGTGGAAGGGGCGAGGCTGAAAACAGCTGTTTGTTGAATCTTGAGAAAACAAAAGTAATGTTTAAAATACATCTGTGTTTGATAGTGCAGACCACTGGCTCCTTATAGATAATGGTGGACTTGAACTGTCATTGTAAGTCATCATCAGTTAATTTAAATTTTATTATAGTAGTAGTAGTACTATTCATATTAATATACTATATCCAGTATATAGTGTATGGTTAAATTCTTACTTGTACTTTGACCAACATGCAACATGTCACCATTCTCCAAAGCAAGGATAAATAAAGATGTATTAAAATACAGAACTTCATTGTTATTATTAAAATAAACACAAATCAAGTTTCCTGATGTTCTCCTTACTCTTGTTTCTGAAATCAAATTACATAAATCCTTGTGGAAAATACGTGGTAATTGTGAATGCCTTAGGTATTCTTTTTTTTTGATGACTAGAAGTAAGACATTCCTCGTTTATGTAATACTTAAAAGAATTAGCCATGGAAACTATTGTGTAGGTCAGATGTTTCTCTGCAGCCTAAGGTAAAGCTATGGCCAATAAGTGCATTCTGTTGAAGGTTGGAAGTTATCAACTTTGAATACCTCTATGTGACAGTTTAAGATGTGTTATACTGCAACATTTTAATGTATCATAAAAGCAATATATCAGCACAAAATCTGGATGGGAAGTGGCAAAGCAGATGAGTGTGAGAAACAACAAAATTCTGTCTGTTGTTAATCCCTTTATAGACTTTTCTTCACTGCAAAATTGCTGTGTTCTGCATTTTGGAATTGCCATATTGGCCTGTGTTTGCTTTGAAAGCCACCCCAATTAACTCAGTCTTCTTTTTTTATATTTATATTTTTATATTTTTTTATATTTATATTTTTATTTTCTTAAATTGACTACATTTTGTGAATTTCCCCTTGGGGATTAATGAAGTATCTATCTATCTATCTATCTATCTATCTATCTATCTATCTATCTATCTATCTATCTATCTATCTATCTATCTATCTAACTAACTGAGAATTTGTTTTTTTCCAATTTCAAATAGTATATAACATCAGTTACCCACTGACTTAAAATAGGAGAGTTCAGCAAGATAAGTCTACGTACCAATTGTGTAGTAAAGGCAAGTACAGTTTGTTTCTCCTTCTCCACTTTAAGCCTGTCTGGGAACCCACCGAAACACAGCTGTTAATGGGTTAGGAGGAACTGTGACACCAAGGCTGCCTGACTGACATTGAAAAATTTTGATCCAAAATGATGTTAATTTGGTGCAGGCCCAAAACATGTGCCCCAGTGAGGCTAGAACTTGACTGCAACATTCGCAGGTTGGATCGTGTCCTGGAAATGTTTTGGACAATTTTGGACAGATGTGCCCAATAAATAATTTTAAGTTGAATAATTGTATTCTTTGTACATATGGAGCTCGAGTGAATTCTGTGAATTGCTACCTTCCACTCCTTTTCTGAAATGTTGAATGAGAGATCCTTTTCCCACTGTACTCTTGGATCTTTAAAAGGGAGGGACTGTAAAATAATTTTATATATTACGGAGATGCTGTCTGAGTCCTCAAGACTGATCAATATTTTTTCCAGAATAGAAGTAGGTGGGAGGTGTGGAAAATTGGGCAGGTTTTGTTTAACAAAGTTTCTAATTTGAAGGTATTGAAAGAAATGTGTTGCTGGAAAGTTAAATTAGGAGTGTAATTGTTCATAGGATGCAAAGATGTTGTCTATGTACAGATCTTTAAGTGATTTAATCCCAAATGTTTTCCAGACACTAAAAACTGCATACATTTGAGATGGTGGGAAAAGGTGGTCCTCGTGTAGAGGTACCACAAATAAAACCTTCTCTATCTTAAAATACTTCCTACATTGGTTCCATATATTTCTGCATAGAAAAAATATTTCTAAGAGAAATAAATTATCAAAGTGAACATGTCATAACATATTTTTCATAGTTTCTAGAACTCCTTTCTATAATTCCCTCCAGAGAGTCCAGGTAAGCCCCAATGAACACTTGCTGAATACTTTGTTAAGTCTATTGGCTTCTCCTTTTTTCATCATCATTTCCTGGTCAGGAGTGGCATCACTATGCTAGTTATTCTTAGCCAAAATTACTGGTCTATTTTTGAGCTGCCTGTGTTACTTTTCTGGACATTGCTATTACCTTTACAATAGAAAAACAGAAGAAAACATGTTCATCTTAAGCGGGGGTTTACTATTCAACTTCAGGAAGTGCATTCTCTTATAAACCATCTTGAAATGGGGAGGTTAATCTAACCTAACAGTTAGTGCACACATCGGTTCACCCATCTTGTAAAAATGATGTTACATCTAAAGGATGTCTTTTGTGTAAATAAACCTTTAATTAGTATGATTTTTGCATTGTTTTGTTCTGTGCTTAACAGAGATTTGTTTTACCGTTCAAGTGATGAGTCTCTTTTTAGCCTTTTTTGCTTGAGTCAGACTGCTTATTTCACTTTTCTTTGAAGCAGTGAATTTCTGGCAAACAAATCCATATGTTAGTAATAACATACTTTTGAGTAGCTTTTATTTACATTGGTGCCCACTCATCTTAGTGGATCTTCCTTTCACTAGGTGGTCTGGCCAAAACTTTGCAGGATAATTGCAATGCTAAGATCTCAAAACAACTCCTATCTGTTACAGAAAGCTCCACATTGAATTCATCCATCACTCCTACTGCAATTCTCACGACTATCACACTTCCCTCGTACATATCCTGTACAACTCGTACATACTTCTCTGTCACTCCCGACTTCCTAATACAATACCACAACTTATCTCTAGGCACCTTGTCATATGCTTTTTCCAGGTCCTCAAAGACGCAATTCAATTCCTTCTGGGCCTTTCTATACTTCTCCATTGTGGGAAACAGCCCGGACAGACACACAGGCAGACACCATACGTACAAAACCCAACACACATTTATTCACACAGTCCATATTTACAAGTGGAAACACAGCACACAACCCACTTTCACCCCCAAAGTCCAGGCCTCTCAACCAATGCCTTCTTCACTGCCTCCACTCCTCTCGTCTGAGCTCATCCTTCTACACTCCCGACTCCAGCCCTCGAATGGAAGGGGGCGGCCCCTTTTAAGCTCACCCGGACGTGCTCCAGGTGCTTCCTGATTAGCTTCCACCGGCCCTTCCTGGTGTGGCAGAAGTACCGGCTGCAGCACGGGTGTCCCTGGTCTTCTTCCCCCACGGTTCCCTATAGGGTTGAGCTTCTAAGCTCTGTTCCCATGGTCCCAAAGCCACCAGGGCGGTCGACCCCTCATGGTCTGGAGGAGGCCTAAGCCCTCCCCTGGTCTTCCTGGGCGTCCCAGCTGGGTACCACCCCCAGCCGCTTGCCACACCATCAGCACCTTCAGAGCAAACATTTTCCTGGCATGAAACCATACTGCTGCTCAGTAATCATCACCTCCCTTCTAAACCTAGCTTCCACTTCTCTTTCCCATAACTTCATGCTGTGACTCATCAATTTTATCCCCCTGTAGTTACTACAGCTCTGCACACCCCCCTTATTCTTAAAAATTGGTACCAGTACACCTCTTCTCCACTCCTCAGGCATCCTGTCACATTTCAAGATTCCATTAAACACTCTGCTTAAAAACCCCACTGCCATCTCTCCTAAATATCTCCATGCTTCCACAAGTATATCATCTGGACCAACTGCTTTGCTAATCCGTTACACTTCCTTATTTACTGTCACCACATCATCCAATCTTCTCTCTCTCTCATTCTCTTCATTCATCAGCCTCTCAAAGTATTCTTCTCGCACCCTCCTCGCTTGTGAGTATGTTTCCATCTTTATCCTTTATTACCCTAACCTGCTGCACATCTTTCCCAGCTTGGTCCCTCTTTCAAACCAATCGGTACAGGTCCTTTTCTCCCTCCTTAGTGTCCAGCATCTCATACAACTCATCACACACCTGTGCTTTAGCCTACGCCACCTGTCTCTTCACCTTGCACCTTATCTCCTTGTAGTCTTGTCTACTTTCTGCATCTCTCTGACTATTCCACTTCTTCTTCGACATCCTCTTCCTCTGTATACTCTCCTGTACTTCCCCATTCCACCACCAGGTTTCCTTTTCCACCTTCCTCTGTCCAGATGTCATGCCAAGCACCCTTCTTGCTGTCACTCATACTACTTCTGCTGTAGTTGCCCAGCTGTCTGGCAGTATTTCACTGCCACCCAGTGCCCAATTTCCACCATCTGATCTTTTGCTCTGCCCTCCCTCTCCTCCTCCTCTTCTTGATCTCCAGTGTCATCCTACAGATCACCATCCTATGCTGCCTAACTACACTTTCCCCAGCCACCACTTTACAGTCTTTAATCTCCTTCAGATTGACTCTTCTGCATAGGATATAATCTACCTGTGTGCATCTTCCTCCACTCTTGTATGTCACCCTGTGTTCCTCCCTCTTCTTAAAATACATATTCACCACAGCCATGTCCATCCTTTTTGCAAAACCTGTTATCCTCTGACCTTCATTCCTCTCTTTGACACCATACCTACCCATCACCTCCTTGTTTTCTCTGTTCCCTTCACCAACATGACCATTGAAATCCACTCCAATCACCACTTTCTG
Organism: Polypterus senegalus; assembly: GCF_016835505.1. Lineage (NCBI taxonomy): Eukaryota > Metazoa > Chordata > Cladistia > Polypteriformes > Polypteridae > Polypterus > Polypterus senegalus. Next base: position 172,904,161 of record NC_053158.1, on the reverse strand, counting down.
TCCCTTGGGTACACTGTCCATCACCTCATCCAACTTACTCCAGAAATCTTCTTTCTCATCCATTGAACACCCAACTTGAGGGGCATATGCTCTAACAACATTCATCATCACACCTCCAATTACCAACTACATAATCGTTACTCTCTCTGACACTGTTTTCACCTCAAGAACACTCTTGGCATACTGTTCCTTCAGAATAATCCCTACTCCATTTCTCCTCCTATCCACACCATAATAGAACAATTTGAATCCATCTCCAATCCACCTGTCCTTACTCCCCTTTCATTTAGTCTCTTGTACACACAATATATCAACCTTCCTCCTCTCCATCATATCGGCTAACTCTCTTCCCTTACCAGTCATACTGCCAGCATTCAAAGTTCCTACCCTCAGTTCCACTCTCTTTACGTTCCTCCTGTCCTTCTGCCTCTAGACTCATTTTCCCCCTCTTCTTCTTCTTCTTCGACCAACAGTAGCCCAGTTTCCGCCAGCACCCTGTTGGCTAACAGTACTGGTGGCGGCCATTAACCCGGGCCTTGACTGATCCGGTATGGAAATTTGTATCATTATCCACATATTGATCTGACAAAATTTTACACCAGATGCCCTTCTTGACGTAAACCCCCATTTATCTGTGCTTGGGACTGGCTCAAAGAAACACACTGGTTTGTGCATCCCCTGTGGCTGCTTTTGCACATTTTTTCTTCAAGTAACATATGAAAAACAATACTGTCTAAATTTGCTTCATGTGTAAAGTAGTTTGTCATTGAGTAGAATTTAGCTTGGGGCAGCACTGTCATTCTCTGGGTACTCCAGGTTTTTCACCAATAGTCGAGAGATAAGCAGGTTAGGTTAATTGGTGATTGTCAAATGAAAGTGAATTTTACTGTATGTATATTCTTAAGTGAGTCTTGCAATGCTCTGGTGCCCTACCCAGGACTGGCTCCTGCCTTACTCCCAGTGCTGTTAAATTAGGCTTCAACCTGCCAAATTCTAAACTTTAATTTAGCAGGTACAGCAAATGGATGGTTGCATGGAAAAAATTAACATTGCATGCCAGTGCTATTCTGTTGCTTTAAAACTATGCATAGACTTTAAGTTGAAAGATGGAGGACGTACAGTACTCTGCATGTGACCCTGTATGGCTTAAGAAATATTGCCTGTGGAGAAAGGATGGACTACAATGGCAGCATGCCTCATCATTTAAATGCCACGTTTTTACCATTTTATATTTGACCAGCTGAAATGATAGCTCTTAATGCTCCAGCCAGATGCTGATGGGAATTGTTATCTGTGCAAAGTATTACCACTGCTGACTGACAGAATGGCTGATTAAATTCTGGCACAGCGTGTTACTGCCATTGATTTTCCAATTTTTGTATGTCTTCCTGTGTGCTGGTTGTGCAACTGCTTTGCTGACTGGAGACTGAAATATTTAGACTCCATTAACCCCACCTTTCAATAAATATATATATTTTTTAAAGAAATGGCATTGTTGATTTGAGCTACTGTATACACTGATAAAGTTAATCTGGAAGAATTCTTTAATTCAGATACTGAATCATGTAAATGAGAACAGCAGTGGAAGTTCAGGGGAAATTAACTGAAACCAGAATCAAGGAAGCATTTTTTTAGACAAAGGGCTAAAAGAGAGTTAAGGAGTGAATGGTCTACTCACATTGGAAAACTTCCTGTTCTCTTGGCTATCATTATGCTGCCTGATGAAAACAATTCTCATTGGCTGGCCACTGTGTGAAGTTTACATGACATCTTCAAGCCCATGTGTGTATTTTCATCTCACAGTCCAAAGACTTGATGGTAGGTCAAATGGTGGTTCTTAATTGGCTACACATTGGTGTATCTAAGTATGTTCAGTGCCTTTTAAAAATTATTCAGACCCGTCACTTTTTTACATTTTGTTATATTGCAGTCTTATACTAAAATAATTTTAATTTATTTTCCCTCATCAGTTGTCATTCAATACCCCAGAATGACAAAGCAAAAACAGGATTTTAGAAAGTTTTGCATATTTATTAAAAATAAAAAATATGAAATTTCACATTAACACATATATTCAGACCCTTTGCTCAGTACTTCGTTTTGGCAGCAATTATTGCCTGGAGTCTTTTTGCATTTGGCACAACAAGTTTCTCACACTTGGATTTGGGGGATTTTCTGTCATTCTTCTCTGCAGATCCTCATAAGCTTGTCAGGTTGGATAGTAGCCATTGTTGGTCAGCTATTTTAAGGTCTCTCCAAAGATCTTCTATTGAGTTCAAGTCTGGGTTCTTACTGGGTTCTAAAACCTTCAAGAGTTGACCCTAAGACACTCCTGTGTTGTTTCTTCTTTGTGTTAAGGGTTATTGTCATGTTAGAAGGTGAGCCTTTGGCCTAGTTTGAGGTCAGTAACACTCCGGAGCAGGTTTTCTTTAAGGATATGTCTACACTTTGATCTCTTCAGCTTTCCCTCAACCTTGACTTGTCTCTAAGTCCCGCTGCAGAAAAAGAACCTCACAGCATAAAGCTGCCACGGTAATGCTTAAGCATTGGAATGGTATTGCAGAGGTGATGAGTGGTGCCTGGGGTCTTTCAGATGTGTCAATTAGTTCAATCAGTTCAAACACTTCAATGTTGATTTTATCAGACCACAGTATCTTGTTTTTCAAAGTCTAAGAGTCCTTTAGGTGCATTTTGCAAGTTCCACGTAGGTTTTCTTGTGTTGTCTGACCACACTGTCATAAACCCCAGATCCGTGGAGCACTGCAGTGGTGGTTGTCCTTCTGGAAGTTTCTCCCATCTCTGTACTGGTTTTCTGAAGCTTAGCTTTGAACCATCAGTTTTTGGTCACCATTCTTATAATGGTCCTTCTCACACAATTGCTCAGTTCGATTATGGGGCCAGCTCTGGGAACAGTCATGGTTATTGCAAACTTCTTCCATTAAAGAATTATTGAACAAGCTGATAAATGGCTTAAAGACCAGAAGAGGTACGTGCCCTCATGGCTTCTCGATTCTCTGAGCTTCTGGTGTGCAAATGAAAAAGGAGAAGTTGTAAATAACAGAGCCCCTCTTGACCCAGAGTGGAATTACAATTGTTACACCAGCCCTGAGAATGTTCCCTACTCATCCATGTGTGACACACAATACAAATACCAGCCATGACCGAGATATGTCCCTACATTATTAGTCATTACCTTTGATATCAATGTGTCTTCCATGCTTTACTTCACTTTCTTCATTTAACTTCTAATAGTTCAGACACCACAGTAAAGTATTGGTCACAGTCTATATTTCTAGAGAAAGAATTTATTAAAACAGGAATCTGAAAATTGAAATCTTAGCAACTGATGCAGGTGGCATTATTTCATCTTCACTTCATCTGTGTACTTTCTAAGTCAGGGAAAGTAAACAGCCTTTCACTATGGCCAGCTTCTATTACAATGATTATTTCTTGTGAAGAATCTAGAATTACATAAGGTGACAGAATCATATTAAATGTAACTTCTCAAAGAAAAAAGCATGCTTCTTTCCTTTCTTATTCAAAATATATTATCCATTTTATCTTTCTCTTTGTGATTGCTACTGTAACTCCCATGGTCATTTACTTAGATAATAATTCTACAGAAAAGTGTAATTTATTCTTTAATTAGGGAGAAGAATGGAAAATGATCTGCTCAGTTACATCAAATATTATGTTTATAGTTTTTAGATCATACCAGCGTGCAGTTAAATAATATTTTCATCTGATAGTTATGAATGACACAGTGGTAATTGAGCAGTTAGTTAGCTTGCCAGAGTCATGCTGTGCATATTATATAATTGTAATGGCATAATAATGGCAATTGACATTAGTACCAATGAAGAAGAAACCTTTATATTGAAAAAACTTTGAAATAATTACATTTCAAAATATCTTCAACAAATAGAAAGCAGACATAGTACAAAAACAAGGATTTTCTTCTAATTAGCATGACTTATTCTAGCCTGATGGTAACAGTCGTGTTATCATAGTGTGAAAGTTAAATTTTATTGCTAACATAGCGTACTCATAAACCAATATTTAAATAGTTCATGTAACAAAATTAATAACTACAAAAATTTACAGAGAGGTTATTTGCTTTGCATACTTTTTCTTTTTATTGATTGGCAGCATCACATTCTCCATTCTGATCCTCAGCAACATCATTTCACATGATTTCTCTCATGAACTCCATTATTAAAATTCCTGATGATGCCACTATTATAGACTTAATCACCAACAATGATGAGTAGATTTTTATCTTGGTGGTTTGCTGTTCCCTCCTTTGCCCAAAAAGATGTCTAGTTATGTGAATTTGTAAATTCACACTGTACAAGTGAGTGCATGGGTGTATGCTCTAGTGGAGGGGTGCCCACACTTTTTCGGCGTGAGAGCTACTTCTAAAATGACCAGGTCGAAATGATCTACCTACATTAAAAATTATATATATATATATGCTGTATACTTTATACATAAAATGTATGTTGTCGTACCTTGCGTAACTGAATAACCTTTATGGCACAATAACAATTCAATACATTTATGGTCCCTACTCTATTTGGATTTAATAATCGTCATATTGGAAAAGGCTGACTCGCATAAATAAGTAGAGCCGAATAATGCAGTCAAGGAGCTTTTAAATTCAGCCGAGTGAAAAATAACGGCTGTCCAATTAACTGTGATTTTAGTTCCCTCTCCTTTCTCTTTCTCAGATCGCTTTTTGGAAGGACGTCAGTTTCATAGTTTTTATGAACAGTTCGAAAATGCCTTTCCACATTTTCATTCTTTGGAATAGCAATGATAGATTGACAGATCAGACAAAAGCACTTCGATTGTGACATTGTGAGGAAAAATTCCTCTTCCAATTCCACATCCAGCCTATACCCTCCCCAAACAATTTTTTTTTTAAATCCATTTTTTAGTCGATATAAATTGGAAGGCTAAGATCACAGTCAGAGTTTTGTAGTAGCTCACACGTTTGATCATGCGTGCGGGATGAGCAGTGTGTTAGAAGAGAAGAGATCTCAAACTGGCTGCCCTGTATGTCAATCAAGAGGCAAATGCCATAGGGAGGATATATGATAGACTAACATCTAAAAAAAATTTTTTTTTAATGCAGCGCGATCTACCTGCACTACCTTTGTCGATCTACCGGTCGATCACGATCGACGCATTGGGCACCCCTGTTCTAGTGTGATTCTGATGAGCTAAGGTTTGTTCCTACCTTGTGGCTGATGCTGTGTGTTGGGTAGAAAACCCAATTACAAACTTCTAAACAGTGTTTCCAAGTATAAATGTTGCAGTTTTTTGTAAGCAAATAATACAATAATACTAAATGATACTATAACAAATGATTTTTCAAAATTAGTACCTTTTAAAAATCTCTGTTACCTTCAGAAATGTTCCTAAGACACTTAAGGTAGGTGCAGAGTCTTACAATGGTAAATCACTTCTTTCAGTCCATAACATCCTACCTAGCAGTCAAGGTTGTCCTGGTGAAAATTTTTTAGTTTACATGGCCTTAAAGTGAGCATTCCTGAAATGTTATTGTCCTATAGTCTCCTGAACAAGACACACAAGTTTTACTACCATGTATACACTGCATCAGTCTAGGAGATGAAGCTGCTTTAAATTTGAATGCACAAAAGAGCACAACAGACTCAAAAGCCTGTTTACCTTTCTAAGGTATCTTTATTAATTAATTTTAAAAAATTTACAAGATTCCTAAAAGTGAAGACAAATCGTGCAAATCTGTGCAATGTGTGATGGAATTTAGCACTCTTGGACATTTCTGAAAATACTAATGATTTTTCCAGTTGGTGGTATGTCATTCCCACAAAGAGTGGGACATGTAGAGACATACAGGTGAAGCAGAAACCCTTGACAAGCTTCCTGCTTCACCAGTGATAAGGCCCTGAGCACCTTAGCGAGCTAAACCACATGCTCTCCAGATGTTAATATATGAAAACACTTGTGAATATGAATTGGTGATCTGGAAGTGGTGTTGCTAGGATGGCATCCTGTGGTGGGCATTTGGATATGAAGAGAGTGAAAATAAATGGCAGAATAAGTTGAACCTTTTTGAATGGACACTGCCCAACCCCTACTGCTCACCCATAGCCACTTCTCTGCTGGATAAAAGACATCAAGTAAATACATCATTCTCAACCTCAGTTGGCTTGGATGGCACAATGCTGCTGAAGTTAGCACTGCTAGCTCTAAATCTATTGCTCTGAATTCATTTTGCCATTGCCAGTATCTTTGGTGAGTTTGATGTTCTCCATGCATCAAAAACGGTTTCTTTTGCACACTCCAAAGACCTGATTAACAGTTTTAACACACTAATTGTAATAGTTAAATACATTTTGTTATATAAAATACTAGCAAAATACCCGCGCTTCGCAGCGGAGAAGTAGTGTGTTAAAGAAGTTATGAAAAACAAAAGGAAACATTTTAAAAATAATGTAACATGATTGTCAATGTAATTGTTTTGTCACTGTTATGAGTGTTGCTGTCATAAATATATATATATATATATATATATATATATATATATATATATATATATATATATACACATATCAACATATAATCACATACATACACACACACATACATATATACAGATAAATATACATATATATACACACATACACACATATATATATACATATACATACAGTACATATCTACATATATATATATACACATACATATATATATATCTATATATATATATATATATCTCTACATATATATATATATATATATATATATATATATATATATATATATATATATACTGTATATAGCAAAATCCCTACGCTTTTAAATTTTTATTAAGAAGAAAAGAAAACCTTTTTAAACTGAGGGAAAATATACCAATAACTATCTGTTAAGGATCTCTTTGTATACCACGTTGTCAGTTCAGTACTCCGGTTGTAATAGACGAAGCTGCGCGAGCTCACTCTTGAGAATGCAACATATAGTTGTCCAGGAGAAAAGCAATCTTGCCTAAAATCAATGGCAACCTTTTGTAGGGTCTGTCCCTGAGACTTATTACTTGTCATCGCAAAGCAGAGCCTTACTGGAAATTGGAGGCATCTGAATTGAAATGGGAGATCAGAGGGTATAGCGGGGATGCGAGGAATACATTGAGTGTGGAGAAACTCTAGAGACAGCGTTTGTATTAGCTTGTGGGTTTTTCTGTGAGTATTTGGTGGCAGCGTGACGAAGTTGCTTCCACAAGACCGCGTTAGCTGTGGAGCTCAGCTCGGAGCATATTCTTTTCCTACCTTGTCAATTGTGTAATGCGTTTTTTGAACACGTTTGATGCATGGAAGTGATCACGCGTACTGCGTTCAGTCAGTTCATGTGAGCTGGTCTCTTGTGTGATGTTGCGATGTCCACGGCTTTATTTAATGTTAGCTAAGACCCGGCACTTAAAAGTTTCTCGCTGCACTCCAGTTGTAATATGACGAAGCTGCACAAGCTCAGTCTTGAGAATGCAACGTATAGTTGTCCAGGAGAAAAGCAATCTTGCCTGAAATCAATTTCAACCTTTTGTAGGGTCTGTCCCTGAGATTTATGGAGGCATCTGAATTGAAATGGGAGATCAGAGGGTATAACGGGGATGCGAGGAATACATTGAGTATGGAGAAAATCTAGAGACAGTATGTGTATTAAATTGTGGATTTTTCTGTGAGTATTTGGTGGCAGCGTGACAAAGTTGCTTCCGCAAGACCGCGTTAGCTGTGGAGCTCAGCTCGGAGCATATTCTTTTCCTACCTTGTCAATTGTGTAATGCATTTTTTTGAACAGGTTTGATGCATGGAAGTGATCACTCATACTGCGTTCAGTCAGTTCACGTGAGCTGCTCTCTTGTGTGATGTTGCAATGTCCACGGCTTTATTTAATGTTAGGTAAGACCCAGCACTTAAAAGTTTCTCGCTACAGCAATTTTAACTCCGTTACAAAGTGATCCAAAGTCTCGTTTATACCTTGTATCTTCTCATTAAACTTGTATCTCGTGAATAAAGTATTCAGCGTTTTTCTTCAGCGCTCTTTGGGAGCTCTTCCTTCTTTTCTGCGTACTGCGTTCACAGTCAGTTCACGTGATTACGTGGGTGGCGTGATGATGTGACACGCAGCTCTGCCCCCCACGGCCATCGAGCTAAAGTCCATTACAGTATATGGAGAAAAATAGGTTCCAGTTATGACCATTACGCATAGAATTTCTGAATGAAACCTGCCCAACTTTTGTAAGTAAACTGTAAGGAATGAGCCTGCCAAATTTTAGCCTTCTACCTACACGGGAAGTTGGAGAGTGAGTGAGTGAGTGAGTGAGTGAGTGCTTTGCCTTTTATTAGTATAGATAAATGAAAATGTACTTTTCTCTAAAAAAAAAGAAACCTGAGTTATCTCGTACTTAGTGCATGTGACAGAAAATTCTTTGTTCATGTCAGCTGTGCAACAACTTGGCTGGGTCTAACAAGATAGATCTTGCACGAATTGCTGTAATCACACATTAAGTTTTCCATTTGAATTTTATTGTGGCGAGGAATTATTTGTGGAGTGATATTTAGATGGTTGTGATTTTACATAGTGTGTGGACGACCAGCATCCTTACCAGGCTGGGACGCCCTCAAGATAGAAGGACCGGACGAGAGAGCATGCACAGGGCATTATCACCCCTGGATCACTAGATGGCAGCCCCCCTGTTTTGCAGAGGTGCCTCTGATTCCTACAGGGCATTCTGGGAATTGGAGTTCTTTGACTCAGCTCCATTATGTTCCATGGGTGCCACCAGCAGGTGCTGCGGGGACAGGGGAGCCCTAATTCTGCCTCATCCGGAAGTTCTTTCAGGCCATGTGTATGGAATTCTGTAAGTACTTTTGGGTGGTAGATAAAAGGAGCTGCTTGCCTCACTTCCAGGATCCAGAGTCAGGAGTATGACAAAGCTTGCCAGGAGTAGCAGTGTTGGCAGTGAGGAAGAGAAGAACAGAGAAAGACAAAGTATTGCTGTGCTTATTTGCATACTTGTGCTTGGTGCTGTGTGAAACACTTACAGAGAGAAGGGTTTTCCATGAATAAACTCTATTGTGCTTTTATACTTGTGTCCAAGCCTGCTTGTGTTGGGTGTTTGGGGAGCTTGAGAGCCTCTGATGGCCACAATAGGTACATTTTTTTTGTGAATAATAAGTGTTATCAAAAATATGTCTAATTAGAAAAATCTAACTGAAGGTGAAATATTCTGTTGTGTACTACCACACTTATTTTTCATTCTTTTTTCAGATTTCCACTATAAGAAAGGTGAAAAAGAGAGTGCAGACAGGGTGGAATGGGTGGAGAAGAGTGTCAGGAGTAATTTGTGACAGACGGTTAACAGCAAGAGTGAAAGGGAAGGTCTACAGGACAGTAGTGGGACCAACTATGTTATATGGGTTGGAAACGGTGGCACTGACCAGAAAGAAGGAGACAGAGCTGGAGGTGGCAGAGTTAAAGATGCTTAGGTTTGCATTGGGTGTGACGAGGATGGACAGGATTAGAAATGAGTACATTAGAGGGTCAGCTCAGGTTGAACGATTGGGAGACAAAGTCAGAGAGGCAAGATTGCATTGGTTTGGACATGTGCAGAGGAGCGATGCTGGGTATATTGGGAGAAGGATGTTAAAGATAGAGCTGCCAGGGAAGAGAAAAAAAGAAAGGCCTAAGAGAAGGTTTATGGATGTGGTGAGAGAGGACATGCAGGCGATGGGTGTAACAGAACAAGATACAGAGGATAGGAAGATATGGAAGAAGATGATCCACTGTGGCAACCCCTAACGGGAGCAGCCAAAAGAAGAAGAGGAAAATTTCAGATTTCCATCATCCTACGTTTACATGTGTTACCCTTGAATATGATTTTACAAGACAACTTGTAGGTGGTGTCTGCCTATAGCAGCGGTTCTCAAACTGTGAAGCTGTACAAGGGGGGTGTTGAATAAATGAACTAGACATCAAAATTAATTTTTTACATTTTTATTCCAAATTTAAATTTGCAAGCATATAATCACAACAAATGCATTATAACTAAAATTAAATTAAAACATTTCTAAGGCATAGATCTAATGACTAATATGTGCCTGCTTTAAAGTACACAGCCTGTCCAGGTTTGGTTTGATATTCGAGATAGTCGACACTCTGAACTCCTTTTCTATTTGAAGTTTGTTTCTATGACAAGCGGCGCCGCTGCTGCTACTTTTATAGTTGCGCATTTTCAATCCAGAAAGTTAGAGACGTATTGGTATCTGTCTCGAACATTCGGGTAACAGTAGATCAGGTGATAATGCAGCGCGACTGCACCACATTGTCAGCTTGGCCAATATTGACAAATTGAGTTAAGTAATTTGAGTTATTTTCATGATACAACTAACAGCTGTATAATATTTGTCGGACAAAAATATGTTCATCTTGTGCAGATTGACTTCATCGGTGTCCTCATTTACGAGATTTTTAAAAATGAAAACATATTTAATCGTTTCTTTACATAAAAAATAATTAAATAAGAATAAATCATTTATTCTTTGTTTTTGGGATTAGAATTACTACCAAAAATCACACAAGGCATTTTAACAGTTATTAAAGCACTTTAAAAAAAATAAATTGCAAATATTTAATCGAAGTTAGTCGAACACATGCAAATCTTATAGAAGTAAAAATAATAGGATACCGCGACACTGCACGAGTATCATACCTTTGTTAGTTGTATCATGGGTTATTCTTATCTATCTTATATTATGCAGGGGGTGCAGAATTAATCCAGGTAGAAAAGGAGGGGGCGCGAAATACGAAAGTTTGAGAACCGCTGGCCTATAGATTGCGTACTATGTGTTAACTCATATTTAACAGTCAACATGTTAAATTGGCTTAACATTTGTGAGCAAGACAGTATGGGTTAGATTTCCCTGCTTCACCATAAATGCACTGTGATCTTGGCTTTTTTTGTTTAATGTTTCAATTTCTGCCTCATGTGACTTGTTTTAGTGTGTTTCTGTGACATTTTCAGCAATTTTATTTTTATTACTTCAACGTCACCATGGCGCCATCTCAGGGTTACTTGTGCAGTCGTCATCATTTTATGACACTTTTGTGGAGCAATGAGTTGTTTGTATCAAAAATGTTTGCTGCTAGTAATTTATTCAGACATTGCCATTGTCAGTACAAGCGTCCACTGTTATGATTATTACGATTTGCATTTTTGTCTTAATTTTGTGTGCTTTCCATGAGGTGTTTTCTGTAAATATATATGCATTTGGTTAGGGGTTTCAGAACCAAAACAATGAATTCAACATTAGTTCACATACAATAAGTGTTGTGAAGAAGTTGATTTTTTTTGTAATTGTCTTTTCCATGATGCCATTTTGTTTATTGCAGTAATTGTTTTTCTTTTTTTTTTAACCTCACCCTTTGTGTTAAGTTTTTTCCTACACCATTGTATTAACTTAATCTAAAATTCTGTTTGCTTTGGTTTTAGTTATATATTCAAAATAGCCTGCTAAGGTTTGTAAACATGTTCAAGGAAAAACGTGATCTTACTAATAAGGAAAATTAGTACGCCGTAACTGCTTTGATGTACAGTAGTGGAAAATTAGCATCTCATAACCAATTATGACTTACTACATATTCATTTACAGTAGGTGTTCATTCAGAACTGCATTTGCCAAACTAGTTATCTTCAGTATTATGACCTCCTTCACCTCATATTTGACATTGTTGTTTCTTTTTTCTTGCTGATTGCTGCCCTGAGGATATCCAAGCTAAAACATTAGACATTTCCTAGGAGTGGGCAAGTTCATAGTCAGGTCCTTCTCGTTATTTATAGGTTGGAAATTCTTTTACTTCATATAATCATAGTGCCATTTAGCCAGCCTGGTGAAGGCTGTCTTTTGCATGCTGAACACTGTGGCTCACAAATTATAACTGTGCACACTTTCTCAAACCATCTGCGTTGACAACTTATAATTGGGACCCTAAACAAGATGAAGCACATTTTTATTGTCATTTCCTGCAGCTAATTTTAGTATAGTTTCTTAGAAGAATTTCTAAGAAGTAAAGTGCAAAATGAAAGCAATTCTGTCAAGACTGACTCACTATGAATAAATGCTGTTTTTTCCTTCTACACAACATTAGCATAAGAATGCCTTTAGAATTTGTTCGGATAAGAAGATTTTTGCACGATCTGTTTTTTTAGATGACACTGCATTTAAGAAAATCATTTTCACAGAAGATTAGTTTTGAGGATTGCTACAAAACAGTTTGACAATCTAACCTCAAGTTGTTAAGGATAATTAAAAGTGAGTGTTTAATTCATCCCCATGATGATACAGGAAAATATTTTATTTACTTTACTTCTCATGACTCAGGTGATTGTCAAAAACACTTCTAATTGCTGGAACAGATTTGGGCAGGAATCCATAAGATGCTAATTGTGTAAGCAACACTCTGAAAGGCAAAGCCTGTACTTGCTAAAGAAAGGTGCTGAAGTAGCTCTTTTAGTGGACAAAATTAATTTCAGTATATATAAAGTATACTGTATATACAGTACTTTTTAATGGAAGAATACGTTTTTTGTTTCCACGTCTAACTGTGTATACTCAGGATTACACAATAATACTACCAATCTTTTCTTGCAGATCTTCATATTTGAGAATAACATTTACTATCAAACCAATGTGGAAAGCAAAGCAATTCGTCTGGTTTCTTCAGGGAAAGAAGGAGTCATCTTTAATGGTCTCAGTGACTGGCTATATGAAGGTAAGACTCATAAACATATTCTGAAAAACACTGCCTTTCACACGTTAAAATGAACATTAAGGGATAGAATATAAGTCAGGCACACAAGATAAGACCACCCAGTTTATCAACTGCTTAAACTTCACTGCAAAAAAATAAATTAAGTTTTTTGTTTGTTAAAGGCAAATATCCTCATGTTATACAAAAATATGCTGATCTCAGGTTTATTTTTTAAATAATTTTCAAAATTAAGGTGATACTTTAACTTTATATATGCAGTAAACAGCTGTTGGTGTCACTGATAGATCAATTGGGTCCTAGAAGTAGACGTTCTAATTATTTCAGGAGCAGACTGTCACAAACGTGGCTATTAACGTGGTTTACCACTGTAAAACTGTACCCTATATAAGCATGAGTTAAGTTCAGCTGCAAACTGACGTAAGGTTTTTAAAGACTCAAGGCAGTTAAAAAACTATTATAATAGTGTATTGTGTTTACTGTGACTTTAAAGTTACAATTTCAGATTGTTAATGTCCATTTTTAAGATTGTTACAGGTATGAATATAAAAACTCTTTGCGTTCATTTGCCACCTGTTTGATTGAAAGGCATCCTCTTTAATAAAACCCCTGTGTGCGTCCAGGTGTCCGTGTGTGTCTTCTGGTGAAGTGCACATGCGCAAGGCCACACGGCACGTGTTCAGTCTCTCCCTGTGCATTCCCTGTGCAGAGAGAGACACACACACAGGTGTGTGGGTGCGAGAGACAGACACACACACAGGCGCGCAAGAGACAGACACACACACACAGGCGCGTGCGAGACACACACACACAGGCGTGCGCAAGACAGACACACACACACAGGCGTACGCGAGGCAGACACACACACACAGGCATGCGCGAGACAGACACACACACAGGAGCGAGAGAGAGACAGACAGACACACACACACAGGCGAGAGAGACACACACACACACACACAGAGGCGCGCTTAAGAGAGACACACACGCACGCAGGCCGGCGAGAGAGACACATAGGCGCGCGCGTGCATTGTTGCAATGTTACTTTTCTTGGTTGTTTATTAAGTCGTAAGGCTATAGCACAAACTCTTGCAGTGTTAGTTTTCCCTGTTGTTCAAGGTTTTCTTAGTGTTATTTAATGTTTTTACATTTAGTTTACTATTACGCTGTGCATTCAATGGTATAATTAACTATATTTGTGCTTAAAAATGTAAAAAAATATATATTTATATACAGTTCATACAGTCTGGAATGGATTAATTGTATTTACATACAATCCTATGGGGGAAATTACTTTGGTTCACAACCAAATCGGGTTACAACCAGAGTTTTGGAACGAATTATGGTCGTGAACCGAGGTTCCACTGTATTACTGTCAGACAAAATTACAGGCATTTTACGGAGATACAAACCAGTATTACTGAGAGAGAAAATTAAAGGCACACAATACAGTGACACATATTACAGCCACATACCAAGGTCCCTTGCCATTTAATATAGACTGTTCCTACTAATGTTTATGCACTACTGTTCTAGCGCCTGTTATTGTAACGGGCTTAATGTCTAGTTTATACATATTCATGCATTTATACATTTTCATGTTAAGACTGTAGACTATAGTTTCTGTTTCTTATTTACCTTGAATAAGTTGGTAGTCCAGTAGCTAAAGCAAATCAGCAATCGCCCAGATAAAGTGGTAGTCCTTCCTTCATAACTGCACCTGGTTTATTCCTCTATAAAGGTTTCACTCTTTTTCTTTCTTCTTTTCTATATGAGGTATCACTATGCACAAACACAATTCCAAACCATTTCATTGTGTAGGATTTCATTGTGGAAGCAAGCATTCAAAGACGCCTATTCATTGGTAAAAAGAGTGTTTTGCTCTGATGCAGTTTTCAGACAGACTGTAAATCTGTTGTCAAGTTTGAAATACCACGTGAACTCAGATAATTCAGAAAAAACAAACTGGCCGAATTGCCTTTAGTTTTGACATAACATTTGACCAAACAGCCAATTTTGTAAAATTAAACAATAAACCTAGTCATCCCAAAATGCCATTTTTTGGTTGAATTTCATGTGTTGTGAAGTGAAACGTATTCAGTGTGTTTATTTTGCTCGTTATTTCCACAAAAAATGCCATTTATATTTAATTGCTGTTTTTTTTATTTTTTTCGCCAAGTAACAAATCAAGAGTGATCTTGTATTTTTCCAAATATTCTGACTGGAAACCCACATGAATCATCCCAGAGTACGTGAACACAAAATGAGCTATAGACACAGTGAAAAAAATTATTTCATTTGTTAATCCCAAGGGGAAATTCACATGCGTACAGCAGCAGAAGCATAAAAACAAGGATACAAATAAGCAGTCAATCAATCAATATGCAAATAAAAGTAAATAAATATAAATTAAAAAAATAAATGCATATTTTTCAGATATTTCAAAATGATATTTCCAAAAAATGTAATGAGTACCTAAGGAGGAAGCGTTGAAATGCCTGCTAGCACTGGGCAGAAAAGACCTGCAAAGCCGCTTCTTAGAACACCGTGGTGGAATGATCCTATGGCTAAAAGTGCTCCAAGAGTGCACCTCCTAGAGGGAATGGAGAGGCTTTTTCATGATGGCATCCAATTTTGCCTCTATCCTCTTTTCTACATCAGCTTCCAGTGTGTCCAGGGTCCATTCTATAATGGCACAGGCTTTCCGGATAAGTTTACTCAGGCATTGTGTTTCTTTTGACCTCAAGTTGCTTCCCCAGGAGACTGCAGTGTAGAACACCAAACTGGCTACTATGGACTGATAGAACATTTCTAGTAGCTTGCTGTACACAACAAAGACCTGAGTCTCCTTAGCAGGCACAGTCTGCTCTGGACTTTCTTATACAGCACCACTATTTTGTCAGAGCAGTCCACTTTTACTGTATATATATGGACCCCTAAGGTACTTGTAGCTCTGCATCACTTCCATGTCATCTCCCTGAATGGTAACAGGTCTCAGATGCTCAGATACACAATTATGTCTTCTCCAATACTACAGTGCAGGTTACATAAAAACAAGTGGCAATTTCTAGCACAGGTGGTTATGCAGAGGACATAGCATAAAAGACTCAAGCCATTTTCTTAGTATGAATGTATCTATAAAAAACAATAAACTACTATTACAAGGCTGTGTTTTTATCTTTCAATGAAAGCTAACTTAAAAATCATAATGTCTGTCAGAAGAGCCTTCCAAATTTTATTGAATGTAATTTGAAGGCAAAACTTGCTTCAATATATTATCTAAAGAAATAATGTATACATGAGGTGTGTTTGTAAATGCTATGTTTTGAGTATTCAATTTGAGAAAAATGTTTTATAAAAATGCATTTTAAATTCTGTCTAAACACAGTGAGGCATAAGGTGACGCTTTTCACAATGCAGAAAAATAAGTTAGTTTTTTAAGGTAAGGAAGACAGAGGTTTCAAGGTACAGTAAGTTATCTAGTTCATTGTCAAAATGATTGATACTGTGAACACTTTTGTTTCTTTGTCTGAGGTAGGAGGGAGGAAAGAGATTTTGGAAGAGGTCAGATGAAGGAAGGAGGATGGTGTTTTGTTGAACGGTGTGTTGTTGAAGGTTGAAGGACATTTGTCACTCTTAAAGAGTTAGGAATGTAGAGTTTTCCTGCAAAGAATAGGGAAGGAAGTATTTTTTGATAAATGGATTCTGTTTTGGCAGAGGTATGATGAAGGATGGAGTTTTGTTGGAGGGAGGAAGATGTCATAAAATGTCAGGGTCTTAAGGCCTAGCAACATCGAGTGAAAGGCAGGAATGTGTCTTGTAAGTGCATTATTAGGCTCACATTTATGCTTTAAGAGTGTTAATTAAAAAATTTGCAGTCACCTTATCTGCACATCTTTGGGGATGTGTGAGAAAATCTTGAGATTCCAGAGTAAAATCAATGCAGTTCACTAGAGGCCTTCTCTGATGACACCTCACCATGTTTTGGGATTGTAGAAAGAAGCTGGAGTCAATATAATAAAATCAATATGCAGTCCCACGCTTGCTCAAGCAGCCAGCAGTAAAAGCAACTTGCTACCCCACACACACAGTCTGCTGTTTTTTTATTTACTTGTGCTGAGGATCTGCTTCCGATCAGCGACTATTGGAGCTGCACAAGGGGAAAATGTACAAGTCTGTGTAACCACACTTAAGGTAAAACTGAAACAGTGAACTAATTTGTAACTGAATTCACACAGGACGTTTCTCTGTTTTAAGATAGACAAGCTTTCAAGTTTGCCAGTGTTTTTCAATGACAAATTTTACAATTTTAAAACTGTATACAGAGCAATCTGTTCAAGATATCATGATGAAACTTTACTTGTCTCGACAAAATTCC
Organism: Polypterus senegalus; assembly: GCF_016835505.1. NCBI lineage: Eukaryota > Metazoa > Chordata > Cladistia > Polypteriformes > Polypteridae > Polypterus > Polypterus senegalus. Next base: position 172,886,973 of record NC_053158.1, on the reverse strand, counting down.
TTGAAGAATAAGTGTGCCAGCAAAATTGGTCAACGAGGGGCTGAGTTGTTTTATACAGGCAAACAGATGGACAGACAGACAGCCATGACTATCACAATAGGTGCGTTGTGCGCTATGTGTGAAAGAACCTAAAACAGGGTACATAATGATGTTTAAGTATTTCCTCCTTATTAATATTTGTCACTAATGTCAAAACAAGCTAGCCCCTCAAAAATTCAAACTGCCTTATTCTAGAAGTGACAGTTTTTAAAACTAATCTTTAAATTGCTAGTGTTAACTTATACAAAATTGCCACCTAAACATAAAATTTTCCATTACATAAATTATGCCATGTTAATTTCTATTGATTGATCTGAAAAAGTTTCAAACATTAAACGTAGCTTTTTTTGCATTTAAGGTGTATTTGGAGATACGGTATATCTGAAGTGGAACTGGAAGAGAATTAAAGGCAGTGCAAGCAAAATTTATAGAAAGGTTTGAAACATCAAGGGTTACACGTAAGATTTACTGCAGTAAATCATTGCATATTGGTTACATATAAAATGTAATCCCTCCTCACATTGGGATTTAGCATAGTGGCATTTGGTGATGGCGAAAATGAATCTATCCTTATTTTTTGTTATTAGTGTAAAGACATAGTGGCATCTCTTCAGCCTGAACCTTGCAGCACAAATTGGTCCTCCAGCAAATGACAGAGTGTATCAACTGCTGTAATATGAAGCCGAGTGGAGAGGTTTGAAACTCTGAAGTTTATTTCAATTTAAAGGAGTTTGTAAAATAAATTCACTTACATTCTGACTTGTAGGACTCCTTCAAACATTTGAATATGACAATGACATTTGCAAAACAGAACTTTTTCTGAAATCTTTGATGATCACGAAACTCTCATTATTTATTATCTTCCTGGAACTTAACTTCTTAAAGAGCCAACAAACTACGGATCTACTATTCAATATCAGACACAAAAAGGATATTTATTTTAGAACATACAGAAAAATGTAGTACATATAGTTTTCAAACTATAGTATATACTTACCTTGAGATACGAGTTTAATTTGTTCCGTGACCGAGCTCATAAGTCAAAATGCTCGTATCTCAAATCAGTTTTCCTCATTTAAATTAATTTGTGATTAAGATTAAGATTAATTTGTACCAGCCCCTAAAAAACCACTCCCATTTTTTGTTAAATGTTTTCAACATAAGAAAAATGTATTTATAAAAAACAAATATTGTATACAAACAAAATAAAACCTAATACATAAAAGAGAATCTTAAGAAATAAACAGATGTTGGCGAAGCCAATTAGCATATTGTAATGTTTTTTTCTTTCACTTTTGCTTAACTTAATTTTCTTCTTCACTAGTTTTTTTTTTCTTTTTTGCCACGCTTTCCTCACTTTCATTCTCAAGGCGTTTCAATAGAAACCTATCCAAGGAGCTTTGTTTAGGCAAGTGTCATTAAATAGTCAGTTGTAACTTTTTCAGGATGTTTCTTTTCAATAAAGTCAAGTGTTAGGCAAGTGTCATTAAATAGTGCCGCTGCACTATCAGTTGCAATTTTCTTCAGGGTTTCTTTTTAATAAAGTCAAGCATTAGGCAAGTGTTATTAAATAGAGCCACTGCACTATCAGTTGTAACTTTTTCAGGGTGTTTCATTTCTTTAAAGTTTGAAAGTTTTTCCCACATTGAAAACACTTCCTTTATCTCACTTTATGAGGTTACCTCCTCCACCTCTGCCTCCTCCGTGATACCGATCTCCTGCAGAACCTCCGTATGTTGCCTTGTCTGTAGTTTCGTCAATTCCTCCATTGTCAGTTCCTCGGAATGTGCGGCGACAAGCTCTTTGATGACTCGTATTTCGAATTTTGGCTCGTAACTCAAGGCAAAAAATTGACCTAGTGACGGCTCGTATCTCAAAAAACTCGTATGTTGGGGCACTCGTATCTCAAGGTACCACTGTATATTAATAACCACTTGTATTAGCATAGACGTATGTCTCAGAATACAAATGAGTTTGTAAACCAAATTTGCATGTAAGTCTGAACTTACACTGAGACTATCAACCTTATCCTTAAAGGTCCTACAGTTTTTGATAATGATTCAGAATCTCAGTCCCCTTCCTGCAGAAAAAATTGATACACTTCTGAGGTGCTGTGATATTCAGATGCCATAAGCTCACAGCAGGGTGGAAAAGCTACAGGCCCAAATGTTTATCCAGTGGAATTTTATAAAATGTATTCAACTGATTTACAGTAGTGTCGATAATTTAGGCATTTTTAAAATACATTTTCTTTAAACAGGTGCCAAGCACACTATAGTTCAACTAAAAATCACATATAGATTTGTTTAAAATTTCCTAAAATGTATTAATGGCAAGAACCAACCTGTGAATATTTCACAAATGTATGTAATTCACTGTATGTAAGGCGCCTTTCTGAGAACTCAAGGACACGGAACAAACAATAAATAAATAAATAAATAAAAAGACACAATATAAACAACTTAAAGCATCATAAAAAAACAGAAGATATAAAATTAAAACCAAACAAAGCCACTGTAATCATAAAGAAAAAGCCATTTTAAACAGATGCGTTTTAAGTTTACATTTAAAGGTTGAAAATGATTCGATATTTCCGAGCTCAGTAGGTAATGAATTCCAGAGCTTGGGAGCAGAACAGCTGAATGCTGAGCAGACCGGGTGATATTATTAATGTGAGATTAGAAGGATAGAGTACTGTCAAGCATGACACCCAGACTCTTAACCTGAGGTGATGGGAAAACAAAGGAGTTATCAATCACAAGAGAAAGATTATCTGCTTTGGATAATGATGATGTTGAGCCAATGAGGAGAACCTCAGTTTTGTCACTGTTTAATTTAAGAAAATTAGAAGAAAATTTAAGAAAATTTGAAGAAAACCAGGATTTAATTTCAGCAATACAGTCAATAAGCGAAGATGGTGGAAAGGTGGGATTACTAGCAAGGTAGAGCTTGGTGTCATCAGCATAACAGTGAAAATTAATGTTATGTTTTATGAAAGATATTGCCAAGGGGAAGAAGGTAAATAATAAAAAGAAGAGGCCCCAGGACAGAACCTCAGCGGTGGGTTGGGATGTGAAAGTTTTAAGCTAAATGAAATGTATGTTTTGTATTATATAAAATATTTAAAAATCTAATTATCTTAATGAAGTTCTGTTAAAACGTTTATTCAGAACTTTGCAAGAATTCATTACTATTCTAAAGTAATCCAGGCCTTTAATGATCTCTTGGGCACAGCCATCAGCAGTGTGTCTGTTTGTAGAGAGTGTGTTGACCTTGTTGAGAGGTTTACTTACCTTGGCAGTGACATTCATGTCTCTGGTGACTCTTCCTATGAAGTCAGTAGATAAATTGGGAGAGCATGGGGGATCATGAGGTCACTGGAAAGGTGTGTGGGGCACTCCCGATATCTATGCAAAAGGACGAAGGTCTAAGTTTTTAGAGTCCTGGTGCTTCCTGTCTTGCTATATGGTTGTGAGACATGGATGCTATCCAGTGACCTGAGATGAAGACTGGACTCCTTTGGTACTGTGTTTCTCCGGAAGATCCTTGGATACCGTGGTCTGACTTTGTCTCGAATGAGTGATTGCTCATGGAGTCCCAAATGAGGCACATTACCTGCATTGTGAGGGAGTGTCAGTTACAGCACTAAGGCAATGTGGCGCATTTCCCTGAGGGTAATCCAGCTTGTAAGGTCCTCATTGTTGGGGACCCTAGTGGCTGGACCAGGCCAAGGGTTTGCCCACGTAACACCTGGCTGCAGCAGATAGAGGGTCATTTCCGGAGGGTGGGACTGGACCGTGTGTCTGCCTGGGGGGTTGCCAACCGGGATGCCGAGTTGTTTCGTCGTGTAGTGGGTGTTGCAATGCACTGTACCAGTACATGCTTCCCAGCTTGACTTGACTTGACTTGATTCTAATGTAAACAATGTGGGAATGTGCTTAACTTTTGAATTTTGTTTGCTCTTTTATGATATACAAAGAATTGATTTAGGTAAAACTTTCTATTTATGGTGGAGACAGAAAGTATTCCGACCCCTTTATTTTGTACACCCTGTATTGAGATGAGGATTTAATTTTAAATATATAAATTTGTCATTTTTGCCCATCAATAAACAATCAACAACTCATAATGATGACATGAAAACAAAAAAAAAAACAAAAAACTGAAATATCTATTCTGTCTTGATTTGGCTTTTTTGAAACAGCAGTCAATTTCTAAGATGGAATTGTATTTCTTATTTTTAGAGAGCATGCACCCTCATATGGTCATCCTTGGGTATGACTCTCTAATAACTTTCATTAGAGACTACACTTTCTTCATCTACACAGGGTTAACTTTGAGGTCAATTGTACATGGTAGAGGTAGAGATCAAATACAGCAGAAGCCTAATGTGCGTGAGGTATCCATATTTTACGGCCGTTTATATGAGAGACCATAAAAAGTCCTTGGGCTCTATAAGTAAACAAAGATCTTAAAGGCCTTTCTCCTGAGCTTCTGTCATCAAACTTATTTTTCCTAATGTTCAATTCTACCATCAACTCCACCAAAATAAACTCATCTATTATCCATCCATCCATCCATCCATTTTCCAACCCGCTGAATCCGAACACAGGGTCACGGGAGTCTGCTGGAGCCAATCCCAGCCAACACAGGGCACAAGGCAGGAACCAATCCTGGGCAGGGTGCCAACCCACCGCAGATCTATTATTATTATTATTATTATTATTATCCTCTTTTACTTAAACAAGGTAGGGAACCTTCTGATTGTTTAAATCACAGACCAAAGTCTGGTGAACCTTAATACCAAGCTCCTGCCAAAACCTGTTACCAAAATCCTACAGATCTTCATCCAAATATTAGAACACCAAGATCCTACAGTTTTTGTTCATTTCATCGTGCTACAGACAGCATATCTTGCCTTCTATGTGTAACTAATGCAGCTCCAAACTTTAGCATTTCTAGCTGCCACTGTCTCATTTGTTACACAAAAGACGATTGACAAAATGAATTGTGATTTTCTTTGGAGAGTTTTTAAGTCTAAAGGGGTTTAGTTGGAATATTTTAACATAGTCAAGACTCTTTATTCCTCCCTCTTCAGCAATCATATTAACTCACTCTGACATATCCTTACCCTTTCCAATTTGCAGATACCAGACAAGGCTGTCTACTATCTGCTCTTCTTTTTATTTTTTCTTCATATGCCTCTTGCCATTTATCTGCATAAAATGGATTTGATCCCACCTATCAGTATACATGGCATCCCCCTAAACATTTCTTTGTATGTCAACAATATGTTGCTCTTTCTTAGAAGTGCTCTGTCAGATTTCCTTCACATCCCTAATTTGTTTAGTTCTTATGAAGTTGCTTTGGGTTATTGCTCCAAATCTGCCTTGCTTCCCTTAAATTGCCTTTGTCAGCAGTCTGATCTTTCTCAATCTGTCCCTTAGCAAAGTCATTTAAATAGCAGATGCTTCTAACGTGGTTAAGGACACTGTGGCCTCTAACTGCCACAGAGTCTTAAAATTCACTAAGAAATAATTCCTCCTTCCTCCAAAAACCGAGTTATCAACATATTAATTTCAAACTCATGCATCATGTTCCATACGCCTTAAGATATTTTGCTGTAGTTTAAACTACAGAGCCATGCTACCAACACTGTACATCCATCCATCCATCCATTATCCAACCCGCTATATCCTAACTACAGGGTCACGGGGTCTGCTGGAGCCAATCCCAGCCAACACAGGGCGCAAGGCAGGAAACAAACCCTTGGCAGGGCACCAGCCCACAGCAGCAACACTGTATATTAAATGCTATTTCAACATTGGCCCTGTGTTTCAATCTCTCTCTCCTCCAATCTCTCTAATGCTATTCCTTTCTCACCTCATATATTTCCACTCTTAGACTCATCTGCTCTCTTTCTTATGATTCAGCAGAGTGTGTTATCCATGGAAGCTATTGCTATAAAGCTGGCGCTAGCCTCTTAGTGAAAAGCCAAGTTTTCTTTTTGCTAATTTCTGGAGAGCTTCATTTCTTATCTTGATACTTCTTAAGCTGTCTGGATGTTTACTGTGAAACTGATGGGTAGCTGGGTGCCAGGAGATTGGTGACATGATGGGCACATTTTCTTTGTTGGCCTTTTTTTTTATATATAGCCCAGTGCTGGGCTGCTTCCCTCCCTCCTGGCTGCTGTATGTATTTATCATTTTCTGCAACATCTTCCTGACAGGGATGAGACGGGGTAGGGTGGCTGTCATTTTGTGTATGTCCACTTTATTACTAATCCTCAGAAAACAGGGGAGCTTACAGAAATTGGAGAACATGCAAATGCCACATAAGCAACGACAAGAATGAGATTCAAACCAGTGCACATGAAGCAGCAGTGCTAAACACTGTACCACTTTGTCACTTAATTAAAGCATACATATTTTATATATTTTCTGAGTGGGCACTGGTGGTTATTTCTTTTTTAGTGTCATTCCCGTAGTTTTGAATATAATATTTATGTTTACCAATTAAAGCCAAAATCAGAACCACTAAGTATATTATAACTTCACACGAAAACATTACACTTTAGCTTGTGATCCTAATTTGCAATCGAAATGAGAGCGCAAATAAAGTGATAGAGAGAGAGTGGCATTTGTAAATGATTTTTAAAATAACAGTACATGTTATGTTGGTACGGAGATAGTTTTCATCCAGGCAGTCAAAGACATCTTCAAAAATTTGTATTTGTTTTTTAAATACCTGCTTACAGTGCTATATATAAAGAAACCCTAAATGGATGATAATTCCTTTTTATATAATTTCTGCTCATATTTAATACCTGACTTCTTCAGTTCTGCCTGTTTTTAGTCCATTTCATTTACATAATAAGTGTCATCTTAAGAATACTTTACAGATGTAATAGACTGGTGTAATTTACTCGTTGTTAAGGACACAACTATGTAGGGACTACTGTGTATAATTTTAACAGTGAAAAGCCAAAGGTGTCAGACAGAATCATGGCTGGGAGGCATGCATGAAGAATGAACCTGTTTAAACACCCAATATGCACCATACAAGGGAAGTTGATAAATTTTTATAGCGGTGATATGATGACATCACATGCCATCAAGTCAGGGGGTAGAAGCAGAACTCTATTATTATAAAGAATAAGGTCACAGTCATGAAAAGCAACACTAAATGATAACATCCACAAGATTAAAATGGTTCTTTGATGACATGAACAAAAATAATGATGAAAAATATCCAAAACAATAATAAAAAATGAACACGACCCACATGATGGGCTTGAACAAGTCACAGTAGTAAAATTGTCACTGGGTTACTTCCTGCAAGAACTGTTGGGATAGGTTCTGAAGTGCATTAAGTGGGTTTGAGAATATTATACTTACGCAACAAAACTGCTTTCTTAATGGTCCATTTAACGAGGTCTGGTCCTCATATGGCAAAGAACTGGAATACAGTTGCAGAGAAACCTAACTTACAGAAGCATGTAACATTTTAGTAATTGGCATGGAATCAAAATACCTTGTCTGAGATATCCATAATAAAATGGCAATGTGTTCAGTAGAAGAAGACATGCTAACAAGAGATAATAAAGAATATGCATATTAGAATAATAGCTCACTTACTTATTTGTCTCCTACATCACTACCTTTAAACACTACATTAGGACATGTTGGACTGAATGTAATGTACAAAACTAATGGGTGGGATGAGTGGCTGATGCATCATTTGGAAACTGCATTTTTAGACTGAAAAAGCTATTTCCAGAAACAAACAAAGATTGGGCTGTGACAAGATTAGAAATGGAGGTTAAAATGTGTAAAGCAAACAGAGATTAAGAGGTGACGTGATAGAAGTTTGTTAAACCTGTTATGTTCTATTAGATACCAGCTATAAAAGGAATTAGTACAGTGGATCCAGGGTTTGACAAGAACTTGCACACACAGCTGGATACTTGTTGAGGGTAAATTTCACATAAATGTTAAAAAGTTGTTTCTTCATACAAACAACCATAGACATGGAATAAATTACCAAGTAGTGTGTTGGAGAGTAGGACCTCAGGGACCTTCAGATTTTGACTTGAATGGGATGGAAGAGCCTGACTGGCTGAATGGCCTGTTCTTTGAACAATTGTTCTAATGTCTGTTTCCAACCATAAGATGACTGTAGGCTGCATTATGTTTTGTTGGTGGCTAAATCTCTCGCAAATGTAAAAAATCCATTAGGGTTGCTGTTTCTCAAGACTCATTCTGGTTTCTACACATACAATACAACCTATATATATTTAATGGCTTAAAATAGAATTATGTACTTAGTGTCACTGATTCACCCAGAGAGCTGTAGACACATAGAATACATTATAAAGAATTGTGGTAGAGAGCAGAACTCTAGGCACATTCAAAACTCGACTTGATGTTAAAAGTATATCAACTAATCACTTACATACATACTTACAGTGTATTCAAATAAGAACTGCCAGGTGCGTATTTTTTCTTTGCTCTTACTTTATCTTTTAAGTTTTAAAACACATCTAAGCTGATCACATTCTAATGATATTGTGGCCAGCTCATTTGAGGAATATAATGACAATTCCCAGGGATTATTGCTGATAATCTCCACTGTCTTTATATATATTAACTGCAACAATTCATCACTTTTTAGCACCCTGTTCAGCAAAGATAACTGGTCAAATGTGGACCTTAACTGGAAAGTCATAGATTTTTCTCTTCTCAAACAGCATTTTATTCATAAAACTTGACAGTCAAAAGTTAATATAACTGATGTCTTATGTGGCTCTTTTGGTGAGACTGATGCAAGGCAGACTATGCATTTTGTTAGGGTTAGGGTCAAATTGTATAAAAAAGTATGATCATCCCTAGCTCAGAGAAATTCTATCAATATTTTCTAGAATTTTATAGAATCAGAATCATAGCATCATGATGGCACAGTTGTTATTTATCACTAGACAGCTATTGGATGTATGAAATCATTTCCAGGCTGGGATGCCTTATACATGAAAATGAAATGGGTAAACTAGTGGATGGATGAATAAGGTGAATTAAAGTAAAGCAGTTTTGTTGATTAAATTACTATCTATCAATATACTGTTGTATGCTTAAACATATTTTGATGGTTGCTATAAAAATGTAGATCTTGTTATATCTGATTTGGTATGAAGAATGAAATTATTCAGTAATAGTACAGTAAAATGATACAAATCAAGATGCCAGCTATACGGTACAGTGTAGTCACACAGCAGTTTGAGCTCCATAAACAGAGCTGTCTTTTGGAGTAGAGACAGATTCACACTGTTCTGAAACACTCATTAGTGAGTGCCAATGGGCCTACACAGCAGTTTTAAGTGACTAATCAGTAGGCTAATATCCGTTTCATGTTTTAAGTTTATCTAAGAATTACACAGTCCAACTGTTTCCTTTTTAAGCAGGCTGATGAAACTAAAAAGTAATGGAATTTGTCAGTTAATTGAAATGAAACTGAAATATTGTAAGCCACAGCACACCTTCCTTCAGCATTGCATCAGATTCACTCTTAAATTACAAAATTGTTCCTCCAAGTGGAGTTATCTTTCTAAATGTGTAATTCATAGTATATCATAATCAGTGTGTATGTACAATAAAATGCATGTGCACATGCATTTCTACATACCAATGCATGAATCAATCGTATACAAGCACATCTCAATAAATTATCATCAATTTTATACATTCAAAGTAGGCATGAATCCTCAAGCTTGCAGAGTTCACTCTGGACCATTAGAAAATAACTTACTGTAGAGCTACAAATATCAGTTTATTGCACTTAGTACTCAGGAAATGAATAAATATCAAAGCAAATGTGCAAGTGTTTTCATCATACTTACTTCTTAGGTAGTCTTTGTCTCAGCAGGATGTAGATTTCTGCTAGTAAAGGTGACGTTGGTTCTGTTATGCATATGCCGTCAATAGTTAATATTTAGTGAAAATAAAACAATAACATTAAAATATGAGAAGTCAAGCAAATTGACACAGTCTATTGGCTAACTAAAAAGATTACAATATGCAAGCTTTCAATGCTTATTACATCTTGCCTGAAGAAGGGGCCTGAGCTGCCTTGAAAGCTTGCATATTGTAATCTTTTTAGTTAGCCAATAAAAGGCGTCATTTTGCTTGACTTCTCACTACATCCATAATAGCTAACATGGTACCCCCTGGTACTATTAAAATGTGAAAAAATGTTCATGTTCACCTGTGACACAATTGTGGTTGTAGCATCCACATGTGAAACCTTAACCTGAGCAAACAATACAAAAGAGTCTGCATTTTTCAGTTTAAGAGTTTTTATTAACTGATGCACACAAGAGAGGGATGAGTATAGGTACAGTACAAAGTGTAATAAGACTAACAAATCAAACATTGTTAATCTGGTCTAGATTATGCAGGGTATGATACCTTGAACACATCCATTATCCAACACACTATATCCTAACTACAGGGTCACGGGGGTCTGCTGGAGCCAATCCCAGCCAACACAGGGCGCAAGGCAGGAAACAAGCATTGCAGGGTGCACACACACACACGGGACAATTTAGAATAACCAGTGCACCTAACCTGCATGTCATTGGACTGTGGGAGAAAACCGGAGTACCCGGAGGAAACCCACGCAGACACGGGGAGAAACTTTACACAGGGAGGATCCGGGAAGCGAACCCGGGTCTCCTAACTGCGAGGCAGCAGCGCTACCCACTGCACCACCATGCCGCCCCCTTGAACACTTGCTAACCTCAAAGCAAACACTGACTTTTTCACTTTTTGTCTTTCTTTCTTGAAACTCTGGCTACATTTTCTGATTTCCTGCTGAGCCATTGTTCTTACTCCCCTCCCTAGTATAAGCTTGATGGGCCACAGACCGAGACTGATACGCCCTTAGGGTTACTTCAACAGCAATTCCTGAAATAACTTCACAGTTCAGCAATGTAACTACACCTTAAGATGTTCCTGTGCTACTTAGCCAAACAGCTAATTCAAGGATAAGGCTCATCTGCCTACAAGCCAAAATAAACAAAGGACTTATGAGTGTTCAGTATGAGTACTTAACAATAAACTTATAGATAGATAGATAGATAGATAGATAGATAGATAGATAGATAGATAGATAGATAGATAGATAGATAAATTTTAACTTTTACCAAATCCTAAGAATTCTAGAAATGTTATACCAAACGCCGCCCACAAACACACAACGTAACATACCAGTCACAGCGAAACATTCTAAAAATGTATTCCTGTAAGTATATGATGTAGCTCAGTAGTGTTTCTTGACACACTTCTGTTGAACTTATCATTGGTTAAAATAGTGATAGTGTGTCACAGAGAGGATGTGCAGCATTATTTATAATGGACATCCATTTTCATTTCATTTTCTCCTCCTCTTCTACCTCTAGTAGAATGAGACTGTGTCCCATAACTGAGCCCAGCTTTTAATCAGACTGTTGATTCAGTGGGTCTCTCTTGTAGTCCTGTTTCTGGGCATGCACACTACAGTGTAAAAAACTACTAAACACTGTTTGCATTTTATTTTCTGTACAAAGCACTGTAAAAAATCACAATAGGCGTTTATAAACATATAGTTATTTTCTAATGTAAGGTAAAATTATTTCTTGATGTATCTGTGTTTTTTTTTTCCACTTCCCACAAGTATTAGCATGATATTACAGTCTTTTAAGGAGCTGTTAGATTTGTAGCAAAGTCATTTATTGCCACCTTGTGGACAGTTAAAATAATTTCAGAATATGAAGAATCGGTTTTCTTTGCATTTCAAATCTGAGATTAAAACCAGCAGAAGGTAAATGCTAAAGACAAAAAACACTTTAGTAATTAAAATCTATTGTTTCATTTTAAGGAATCCTCAACTTTTTTTATTTATTACAAACTTAAAATATTTAAAAAATGTAAAATTAATCTCATTATATATGGGAAAATTTTGAAATATAACACAACATCAATTTAGTAACACACTATTTTTTCAGAACAGCAGGCACAAGGCTGGACTGGTCATGTATTTTTGTCACCTTAGGTCTTTGGGACTAATTTAGAGTCATCAATCAATGTTGTCATAAGTCACTGGACTGTGAATAGAAGTTGAGGTCAATGAGAAATACCACAGAAACATAGGGCGAGCTCACCAGCTGTAAACTGAACTGAGGTCTAGACACTTTGAGACCGCGACTCTGTTCACTGTACCACCATACTGCTTAAAGGAAGTCTGTATCTTTACTTACATATGTGTATTTTCTTAAGCCTGCTTAATCAAAGGCCATGACTGATATATATAACCTGCTTAATTTAAGGGCCCTGATATGCGTATGTGTGTGTGTACAGTAAAAGAAACACAAAGAACAGGAAAAAGGGTTTGCGCCACACTGGACGCCTTATTTAATGCCCAGATGAAAACTACTAGAAACAAATATATATGTATATAGTAGAATGGAAAATGTTTTTGAAAAGAGGTATAAGGCCGCAGCATTATACACAAAATGAAACAGACTAAACCACTCACCTGTCTCTATTTTCCACCTCCTCCTCCTCCTCCTCCTTCTCTCACCTACAATGCTGTCAAATTCTTCTCCACCTCCTAGTCAAACATCCCCATGCTACTTCTCTACTCTTTACTCTAAACTCAGCTGCCTGAAGAATAGAATTATTTTATAAGATAACCCAGGGGTGCTACCAGGGCTTGACTGAACCTCCTGAGTAGAACTTCCGAGACATCCAAAAGGCCCCATGCCAAATGCCTCCCCAACAGCCTTATGTGCCATTGCTTCTCTATCCGGCCCCAACCCATTAAAGGGACAGGGCACTGGAGAGAACCCTGCGGTGTTGTCGCAACTCCTGGTGCTGCTCACTAGGTACTTGGAGAACTGAACATTCAACTACTTTCCTCTGGATCACCTTGTAGTCTCAGTCAAGGAGTCTTCTAAATAATCTCCCGGTCATCCATTCCAGGAAATGTTTCAGACTACTCACTGGATGGAATGAAGAGCTCTATATAAAATGACCTGGTGCACTGCATTTCTCTAGTAAAATTATATATATATTATTTTTCTTTTTTTACAAAGCAGGAAAAAACCTGGAGGTTGGTGGCAGAATTGGCACTCCAGCCACCATGGAAAACCTCACACTGTTCCATTCCATCTGAACTAGTGTGGTGCTGAGGTGTCACCCATTGCATGGCTGTACTCGGGTCCTAATCTGGGATCCTGAGTTCGTTTGTCATGTGGTGGGTGCAGCAAACCGCTGTATTAGCGCGAGCTCCTTACCTCTCTCTCTCTCTTACAAAGCAGCAATTCACATTACATATCCATCCATCCATCCATTATCCAACCCGCTATATCCTAACACAGAGTCACAGGGGTCTGCTGTAGCCAATCCCAGCCAACACAGGGCACAAGGCAGGAACAAACCCCGGGCATGGTGCCAGCCCACCGCGGACATTACATATGTCTCCTGATATTGTAGAAGTTTGCTATTAAGAAGTTCATCCTTTCCCTGAAATGTTTTAGACTGCTCACTGGATGGAATGAAGAGCTCTGTATAAAGTGACTTGATGTACTGCATTTCTCTAGTAAAAGTATATATATATAATTTTTCTTTTTTTACAAAGTGGCAATGCACATTACACATGTCTCTTGATATTATAGAAGTTTGCTATTAAGAAGTCAGTAAAATGCTGTTCCAGAGAAAAAGTAAATGACAAAGTAAAGGCCATGTGTCACAAGTGCACTGTGGAAATCTTAATTATGCAATGTATCATTCTGTGGCAGAAACCCTAATGCTGTCCTTGAAGGCAGATCAATTCAGTGAAACAGACCCTCTAAGGAGAACACATTAAATATGAGTTTCTTGTGGCAGGAAAATACATTTTTCTTTTTCCTAACAAGAGTGTTTCGGGGACAGGACACTGCTGTGGCATAACAACATTTGTTTAAAACGCAATGCAGAATGCTTTGCATATTGCAGAGACCTTTATACTTTTAAAAAATTATTATATTTTAAGCTTAGGGTTTATAACATCTTCATTGTCATTAATAATGAATGTCTTCCAGGTGGCATTTTAAATTGTACATATTTTGACAGTTTGTAGAGCTGGCGTGGAGTTGTCTAGGGTAAAAGGAATATGTGATAAATACATGAACTTCTGAGGTCACTAAAGGCCTGTTTGTATGACCCCAGAACTTTTATAGGGGATTTTTGACACTGGTAACCCTGGGGTAGGGTTTAAAGGCCACTTCCTGTTAGTGACCACTACACCTTGGAGTCATACAAGTTGGGGCAGAGGATCAAATGGCAGGGAGGTATTGTCTCCAGACATTGAAGAGAGACAGTAGGAGAGATATTGCAAGTGAATGAGCAAGGATCATGATGTTCGAGGCAATGTGGTTTGAGCAGTGGGAAAATAGGTAAGGCTTCCACTTCATAGACAGAGACCTAAACCAGGGGTCAGCTAGGGTTTGACTTGCTTCCATTTTACTTGGTACTTTTCCTTTGATTATTCCTATAATTTCTAATTTCTTGAATAAACTGTTTTTTTAATAAAACTCTAGACTTAGGCCATTACAATTTTTGGTTCTGGAGTCATGTACAATTAATCACTACTACAGTATATATCTATTTTACCAGCACTTTCCTTCTTAGTGCATTGTTAAAACTTGGTGGAGATTGTTATGCAACAATTGTGTCCCAGTATATCTAGTTTCATTAATTAACGTACTAGACAGATACTTTAATTTAACTATGGCTGCTGTTCAATTTAAACATGCTATTGCAATTAATCATGTAATTAATTTTTTTATCAAAAGTAACTGGCATATTAATCACAATTTTATTTGTATTTCCTTCAAACATATTCTATTGTTCTATAAAGCAGAAATAAATCTGATTACTTTCTAATTAAAACAGTGTTAATAAACACTTGCATAGATATATTAAATCATTCAAGGTAGTTATTGAACAGTTTTATGTAACAGAAGCAATTGAATAAACAATGAATGACTAATCAGTCAACAGAGAAAAGCAAGTTTTTTATTTTTATTTTAAGTCATATCACAATGCAAATTAGTCTAGCACTTTGGTTGGTTCTGGGAATAATGCTGTCTTTAAAATGAAAAATAAGACATTGTTGAGTTTCTGACTATTTATACAACAAACAGCTTAAGCACACCAGTTTATTTACACTGGTCAATGAAGAGATGCTTTTTTATTAAAAAAATATATTTGAAACCAGAAAGTAAATGTCCACAGAGACCAGTGTCGGGAAATGTTACTTTTAAAAATAACTTAGATACATTACTCATTACTTACAAAAAGGTCACTAAATATGTAGTATAGTTACTTATTATAAAATGTTATTATAAAACTCCAGTCCTGGGGCCTCATGTATAAACAGTGTGTATGCACAGAAATATTGCATAAGAACTTTTACACGTTCAAATCACGATGTATAAAACCTACACTTGGCGTAAAGCCACGCACTTTTCCACATTACCTCATACCTTGTCGTACGCAAGTTCTCCGCTCGGTTTTGAAGACTGGCGGCACCCAGAGTCAAAGCAGTGCTACTGTTCTTGTGTGGTTACTGTTTATTTTCCTGACCTGGCTTTATACAGTGGGTACAGAAAGTATTCAGACCCCCTTCAATTTTTCACTCTTTGTTATATTGCAGCCATTTGCTAAAACCATTTAAATTAATTTTTTTCCTCATTAATGTACACACAGCACCCCATATTGACAGACAAAAAAAGAATTTTTGAAATTGTTGCAGATTTATTAAAAAAGAAAAACTGAAATATCACATGGTCCTAAGTATTCAGACCCTTTGCTCAGTATTTAGTAGAAGCACCCTTTAGAGCTAATACAGCCATGAGTCTTCTTGGGAAAAATGCAACATGTTTTTCAGACTTGCATTTGGGGATCTTCTGCCATTCCTCCTTGCAGATCCTCTCCAGTTCTGTCAGGTTGGATGGTAAACGTTGGTGGACATCCATTTTTAGGTCTCTCCAGAGATGCTCAATTGGGTTTAAGTCAGGGCTCTGGCTGGGCCATTCAAGAACAGTCACAGAGTTGTTGTGAAGCCACTCCTTCGTTATTTTAGCTGTGTGCTTAGGGTCATTGTCTTGTTGGAAGGTAAACCTTCGGCCCAGTCTGAGGTCCTTAGCACTCTGGAGAAGGTTTTGTCCAGGATATCCCTGTACTTGGCCGCATTCATCTTTCCCTCGATTGCAACCAGTTGTCCTGTCCCTGCAGCTGAAAAACACCCCCACAGCATGATGCTGCCACCGCCATGCTTCACTGTGGGGACTGTATTGGACAACTGATGAGCAGTGCCTGGTTGTCTCCACACACTGAGGAGAGGCAAGACACATGACAGCCCGCATGGAGTTTGCTAAAAGACACCTGAAGGACTCTGAGATGGTGAGAAATAAGATTCTCTGGTCTGATGAGACCAAGATAGAACTTTTTGGCCTTAATTCTAAGTGGTATGTGTGGAGACAACCAGGCACTGCTCATAGAACATGCAAACTCCACGCAGAGAGGACCCGGGAAGCGAACCCGGGTCTCCTACTAACTGCGAGGCAGCAGCACTACCACTGCGCCACCGTGCCGCCCAACAGTATGTTAGTGAGGTGCTATTAGGATTAAAAAGGCTAAAATCAAATAAAATGCCAGACCCAAATTAACCTATATTTTAGAATATGCAATAAAGTTAGTTGTTGCATACAATACTGTGCAAAAGTCTTTGGCACGTTTAAAAAAATCAATAAAGTGAAAATGCTTTACATGTACATGTATTTTTCAGAAATCGGTAGATACTTTGGAATTATTAAAAACTGGAGATAAGCTCATTTTATGTCATTATATAATAAAGGTAATCTCATGAGACCAGACATGATTTCATAAATGATATTACATGTCTGGGGACAAATCATTAAAAAATTGTAGTGAATAGCTGTGAAATTCCAGCACTGCAAACGCTATGCCCACAGGACTTCTTCCTAAAATACCAGGTGCATACTGTTTGTCATAAGTAAATTAACGAAACAATTATTAAAGAAAATATTGGACAACATACAGCACTCTGTGCCAAAAAGATGTGTTCGTAAACAGTAAATATGGGTATCGATATAGAAAATAATTTTTCAGTAATATACTAGAATTCTGTCAGGAAGCAGCAAAAATATTTCATTGGAGCCATTTATTATATAATTTAACATGTTTAAAAATACTTTTGATAAGGTAGCATATAATAGGCTATTGATCATACTAAAAGAAACTACCGTGTGTAGATGCATTGAAAAATGGATCAACACGGAGAGCAAAGGGTTATGGTTCACAGGAACTTTTTCAGAACAGGGAAAATTAAAATTGGTGTCCCTCAGGAAAATGTTTTAGAGATTCTTTTGAAAAATCTATATAAAAATGTAATATTATATATATATATATATATGGGCGGCATGGTGACGCAGTGGTAGCGCTGCAGCCTCGCAGTTAGGAGACCTGGGTTTACTTCCCAGGTCCTCCCTGCGTGGAGTTTGCATGTTCTCCCCGTGTCTACGTGAGTTTCCTCCAGGTACTCCGGTTTCCTCCCACAGTCCAAAGACATGAAGGTTAGGTACATTGGCCATTCTACCTGTAAATTTTCCTTACTGTGTGCTTGGTGTGTGCGTGTGCGCCCTGCGGTGGGCTGGCACCCTGTCCAGGATTTGTTTCCTGCTCTGCGCCCTGTGTTGGCTGGGATTGGCTCCATCAGACCCCCATGACCCTGTAGTTAGGATATGGCGGGTTGGATAATGGATGGATATATATATACTGTATATATTTATATATAATAACATGTATAATGGGGTGGCATGGTGGTGCAGGGGTAGTGCTGGTGCCTTAAAGTAAGGAGACCATGGTTAATCTACAAATTAAGTGAATTGGTGATGCTAAATTGGCCCTAGTGTGTGTTTGATGCGTGTGTGTGTGTGTGTGCATGCGTGTGTCTGTGTGTGTGCGTGCGTGTGTGTGTGTTCACCCTGCGATAGACTGGCTTCCTGTCCAGGGTTTGTTCCTACCTTGAGCCTTATGATAACTGGGATAGGCTCCAGCACAACCCGCAATCCTGTTCTGGATTAAGCTGGTTAGAAAATGACATATTATTAATATAATTATTATATGTTACATTAAAATATATATAAAATGACATAAAAAGATGCTGTTTTTTATGTACCATAAATGAGCTGGTGAGAGTATAATTAACATGCTGCTTAAGTCTGCAGATGACACTAATCTAGGTAGAATAGCAGATACCCTAAAGTCAGCAGAATCATTCAAATAGATTTCGACAGAATTCAGACTTGGGTAGATACTGCATATGGCAATGATGTTTAGTTTAATTATGTGTGAAGTATTACATATGAGAAGTGAAAATATTAGATTTCAATGCACAGTAGCTGGTGTGAAACCTGAAAGTGCACCTTTTATGGGAAAACACTTGGATTTATAGTAGACTTTTACTGTCTGTATTCAGCTAGTGTACAGAAGTGATTAAGTAGGCTAATAGAATATTAGGTTGCATGGCACAATATGTGGAGCAGACGTCAAAGGAGGTCATACTTAAGCTTTATAAGGCACAAGTGAGGCCTCACCTTGAGTGTTATCTGTAGCTCTGCAGCTTATAGAAAAAGGATATAACAGCTCTACAAGAGTTCAAAGAATAGCAACTAGACTAATTATAATATGGCAGAGTAGACTTTGAACACAGGGTTCCAGCAGTTAATTTAAAATTAGTTCATCAACAAAAGCACATGAGCACCAATGGAAGCTGGCAAAGGGTAAAGTTTATGTAAATGTTAAAAAGTTTTTCTTCACACAGAGAAACATAAATTTTGCAGAATAAATTATCAAGTAGCGTGGTGGACAGTGGTACTTTGGGGTGACAGCAAAACTTAACTAGCTGTTATTTTACAAGAGATAAGTGAATAGGCATTAATAAAATATGTTGAGCTGTTCCCATCAAAATTGTTCTAATATTTTTGTATTACTAACTGGTTGGCTATAAGGCTCAGTGGTGGGTTTGCTTTATGGCTTCAAGATATAGAGTTTAAATGCTAGTCCAGTCATTTTTTATGTGGAGTTTTACTGTTTTCCACTTGTTTGCCATATATTATTAGGACACTGCAGTTTTTCTCATACTTCCCTGAGGTTTACATGTCACGTGAAGTGGTGACTCGATTTTGGCCACAATGAGTGTGTATGTGATTATACCGTGGGATGGCGCAGAACCTGTCCAGTGTTGGTTACTGCCTTGTAGACACTGCTGCTAGAATAAACTCTGGGACCCCCAATCGTATAATCATAATAATTGATATTTGCCTGTTTAGTCAGCAAAGTAAAAGTGTCTGTCAAAAAATGTGCGCTAAAGAAGTTCAAGCTTCAAAGGGAAGCCCTTTCTGTGACTGCTATATTTCAGGATTCTATTGTCTTTCTTTCTACTTTTTCATTTAAAAGTATCATTTTCCATTCTGGCACTATTCATTTTCTGCCAGTTCCTTAATCCGATTTTATTTCTTATTGCCTTGTTTCTTGTTTTAGTCTTTGGAGTCTGAAAATGTAGTAAAATATTTTTTGCTGTTGTTAAAATTAACCTTTTAATTCAAAGCAGAATAAGCAGCTGATTAAGGAATAATCAGCCACACAGTACTTCGAAACTTCAAATCTGCTTTGCTCCAATATCCCCTCATCAGGAAATACAGCCAAACTCTTGATTAATTTACAGTACTTGCACATTCTTGTCTTTTGTTTAAATTGGAACAAAAAGAAAAGTTGAGGAAGGTTTACATGGACTGACTCAGCAGCAGTTACTGAGATTCTCAATCGATGCCGACTAAATAATAATAATAATTTTACTTTTATTATTTCTGATTCAACCTGCTGTGCCATTTTTTGCAAGGAAGTCATCATGCAAAGGTGACCTGGTGTCAGTTCTCTGGTCTGTTTCCATGGCATCCAAGCCTGCTGAATTGAGGCTTTTATTGATTTTGATAGACCCTAGAGGCCTTCTGCACCTTTTCATTATCATCTGATTCTTGTTTCCATCTTTAAATTTAAAGGGTTTTCACTGTTAGTATATGAAACCCTCAATGTGAATGTTGCATTAGTCCCAATACAATAGTTGTGCAAGTGTTAGCATTTATGTCCTGGTTGCAGAATATGTGACTGCTGTCTTCAGCTACCAGGCTTTAGTATCTGCCTGTTATGTCACATAATATGGAATTAAATAATAGCCCATTTATATGGTGAATTTATAAAGGAATATAAAAATTATCTACAGTATAGCAGGTTGCGGCCCTTAATAGAAAATAAAAGGATACCATTCTTGGAGATTATCTTGTTCTGTTCATATCTCTGCACTGTAGTCTGTGAAGGATTTCCATCATAACTACATAATTACTATTAAATATGTTTTTACTTTCATGCCCAGTGCTCACAGAATACTGGGATAAACTGGCATTAGTAATTAAATAGCTACTAGTAGCTATGGGTTCAGAATCTGGATAAATGTATTTTTGCAATTGGGTAAATGTGAGATTAATTAAGACAATAACTCCTTTTGAAGTTTGGTTTTCACTTTTTAATTACTTATGTTGAAAGCTACAGTATATAATGTTTTACCTTCACATTGTTCGGTTATCAGTTGCTCTTCATAAGTCATGTAATAATAGTGCCAATGTGTTTGTAGTAATACACAAGATACAGTTGACAAGAACACATCAACCAATTACATCCAGTAATGCAAATACTTCATCAGTGCAACAACTGACCTTGGCTTTCATTGCAAGGAATTGGAGCTGTATGTATATTTTATAGTTTGATATTTAACAGGGAATCAGAAATCAAGCAGAAGTTCTAAGACAGGAGAAGGCCGACACAAATAGGTAGAAAAACCAAGATACTAGGCAAAAACAAAAACCAATGGGCAGATAAGAAGATTAAAAATGCGAGGACCACTTAAAAGTGGAACAATACTAATAATCAGGAATTACACAGGCTACCAAACATAATACAAGAGCAGTGAGCTCCTCCTTTTATTTCACTTGCCTTGCCCATCATAAGACTACAGTGTGCTTAATCTAGCAAAGTAACATATTCGAACGGGGAGACAGAGGGCAAAAATCATACAATAGGACGAATCCAAGGAGATGTCAATGCGCCCTCACTGGTTTCACCAGGGCTTCACTCATTAAATAAAAGATTACAATATATCATTGACAAACTAAATGTAAAAAAAATAAACTCTAAAATATCTGAATGTGTTCTATTACACCTTAAAAGACTATTTAAATGATATTTAAATTATTCAGATTTTTAAAAATGTGCTAGTGCATTTTTAGAAGAACTCCCAATCACTTTCATAACACATACTAAATGTACATATGAAAATGGAGCAGAAGTAATTCTATTCAGAGATGAAAATGGTGATGAAAAGTTCATCAGAAGAGAAAAGATGGGACACACAGATAAAAGTCTGTTTGAGTACTGGACAGGCAAAATTTAAAGAATTAATTTCTTCTTAGTGCTGTTTTTTGTTGCACATCTGTAACTTGTACAAATACAGTAGGTTATTTAATTTAAGAAAGCCAGTAGTCTCAGAAATGCTACTCCATGAGCTAAAAACAAAATATACACTGCAAAAAAAAAACAAATGCAAACACTAGACAAAACATGAAACAGAAGTTTTTCTGTTTTTATTTAGCACAAAAAATCTGACAATGTGTAGGCAAAATTTACTTGACTGGAGTTCTTAAATTCTGCCTTAATAAAAGGACAAGTGTCTGTGCGCATCCCTGATTGTTTATCCCGCTGCTATGTCTCTGTTATGTACTATTTGGTATGGGATTCATAAAAGCGGTGCTAATGTCTGTGTTGCTCCATCTGCTGGAATGAAAACTGCAATGCACTTTATTACTATACATATTTGTGCTGCACCATTTGTTTGAATGAAAAATGCATTTATTCTTATATGCATAAAAAATACATTCCAAAAGACGGTGCACTGCAACGCTAACACTGAATATGCTTATGTCTATGTTGCTTACTTAGATTTCAACCCATCTTGGATAAGTAACATTTCTAGTCTTTATAAATAATATCGTAAGCCACTTGGATGTCTTGTGTGTATTTCTTTGTTCACTAAGTAAAATTGGCTGAAATGATTCTCATGACATTATGCATGTGCCTTGCAGTTCATCCAACTTAAAATATCAGCTAAATATCACATTGGGAAGAGGGGTTATAACAGGAGGGGGCAATTCAAAAATTTGGGCTAACATGGGGACTACAATTCCCATCAGTAAGCAGTAATGTGTGGGAGCTGAGGCTAAAATATCATCATCATCACACACAACGTTTTTACCGGCCAAAGCAGAATCTCATTGTCCACAGGTAATGTACCTACAGAGATTTCTTCTCAATTAATTTGAATAACAATTTCATTGTCTAGCATGATTACAGCTTTTGTCTAAGAGTATGTCTTTTTGTCTCATCTTGGGTAGTGTTTAGCTGTGTTGAATTTCCGAAAGAAAGTTTTTCCCCCCTGTTTATTTGAACCCAGGCAACTCCAGGTACTTTGGCTAATAAGCGAAATGATCTTAGATACAAATTTCTTGATAAGTCAATAAATCTTACAATAAGGAAACCATAATTTAATGGCTTGATATGAAAACTTTTCACTTTTTTCACGTGCCCTGAAAATATATTTACCCTTCCTGATTTTCCCTTTTGCAAGTCCACACTACATTTTCAGATCTTTCATCAAAAGGTTACAAAAAGAGAATTTTATTTAACAAATATCACCTTTTAAATTATTTAATTTATCTAAGGGACAGAGTTATCCTGCACCGGCTGGCATTGTGTGAAAATGTAATAGCCCCTTGTTAAATATCTCAATTAAAGGGATAATTAGAGTCAGCTAATTAAGTCTTAGTCTTGAAATTAAACACATAGACTTGAACCTTTCCTGGTGTGTCCAACATGCCAGATTGACTCCAAGGGTACAATATAAAGTCTTAAAGAATTCTGAAAAATATCCAAAAAACTGTAGGCTTCCTTTGACTCAGCAAAGGTATGAGTTCATGGATTCACAATACCCTGGACAATAATGGGCTGCATTTGAGAATGGCAAAGTGGAATCCATTTCCAAAAAAGGATGACATAAATGCTGTCATTTCCCAAGGAAGCACCAAGATGATATTTAAACCTTTTAGACGAGTTATCTGCAGAGACATGAGGCAAATGTACAAAACCACACAGGTCCAGTAATGTCTGGTGTAAACAAACATGCCAACAGTCGAACATGGTGGTGGTAATGTGACGGTATAGGGATGCTTTGCTGCCTCTGGACCTAAATGGTTAACAATATATGAGGGAATTTTAAATTCTCTTTCTTTATCAGAAAGTTCTTAAGAACAATGTGTGGTGATCTGTCTGTGAGCTGAATCTGAAGTGTAGTTAGGTACACAGTAAAACAATGATCCAAATAGAGCAGCAAGTTTTGGACTGGCTTAATGAACAATCTAATAGAGATGCTGTTGAAGGACATGGAATGAAAAGTTTATTCTTGAAAACCTGGTAATGTTTATGAATTAAAGCAGTTCTGCATGATAGAGTCAGCTCCTGTTGTTACTGAACTATATGAAACATTTGAATGCAGTTACTGCAGACAGAAGTGGCACAACCACTTATTAAGATAAAGAGTGCAATTACTTTTAGTTAGTGTTTCTTATTCAAAAGATGACATATGTAAAAATAAAGGGTTATTTGCTCATTAAGACTTTGCATGAAGTCATGAAAAATCAAGTGTCAAAATATATAAATCTATATTTCCTCTATCAATAATATAGGGAATAACAAAGGAGACAGATACATTTTCATGGCACTGTATGCATTGTAAGGAAAGAGTAAAGTGAGAGAAAAAAGTCATTTTCATGCCACAGACTTAAAGCTGGACGCAGACAACATCAATAAATGGTATGTCATGAAAGCATAACTATGTACGTATGCAGATAGATTTGTTCTTGTTAAATGAACATAGAGCTTTCGGTAATTATAGACCTATATTTAAATTTTTCTGTCCCAGTGATTTATTGACTTAAGTGTCCTAATTAATCATTATAACAAAACCTTTGCAACATCCCTGGTTTCTTTAAACAAATAATATACTTAACTCATTTTACCTAATTTGTACTAAAATCTCTCTATTGACTGAAGCCTTTACAGTATTAAAATCTGCTGTGACTTTAAGAAAAAAGAAAAACAATACAGGCTACAAATTACCAGGGTACTTCTGAGAAGGACTATGAATTGGTATCTGTTGCTGGGAAGTCATTTTACAATTAACTGATAATGTAAAAGGTTGTTTGAAATTTATTTCAGCAGCCCCAATGTGCATGCATCTTGCTGGTAATTTGAAATATTAAATTACTGAATGCAGCCAGTACATTTTAGTGAGTGTGACATTTACAAGAAAATTGTATAGATACAGTCCAATCTCTGCTCCTGAACTTACTGTATGTGCTTGTTTCATATTAACTTCCCAGAATTTACTTCACATAATTTATAGTGCATATAAATTGTGCTACATTTTCAAACAAGAGGCATTTTTATTGTATATTTTTTGTGATATACTGTCTATATTGAATGAAAGCCCTGCATGTCATATTACACTGTAACACTGAACATGAATTCATTTTCTTCCATCTGTTATCTGATGCCACATATTCAATTTCAGAATTTTTTAAGTCAGCAACATTGGGCACAAGGTAGGAAATAGTCCTTGACATGGTGCCAGTTCATTGCAGGCATATCTATACGTCATAAGTCATTTTAGAGAAGCTAATCAACTTTAAAGAATGCTCCACCCAAAAGTTATATTGAACAGTTGACTAAAATATAAATAGCTAAATATATAGAAATTGTTCATAGCCTGCAATACATATTGTAAGATATGGCCGGCTATGTACCCCGGCCAATACCTCCAGGCAGCCAGATGGAGCCCTCCTTGCAGCGTAGAGGTGCCCTACTGGATACCATGGGGGCTGCCAGGAGTCGCTGCAGGGAGGCCCAGGGACTATTTTCCCTACACTCCGGAAGTACGTCCCACTCACATGGACAGAAGAAATGACATGCTTCCGGGATGAAGAAAAAGAGAAGTTTTACCTGACCCGGAAGTGATAGAAAGTCACATTGACTGAGGGACAAACACTTCCGGGTCAAGGAGTATAAAGGACTGTGGGAGATCCCAGACAGAGGAGCTGAGTTGGGAGGCAGGGTGGCTAAGCGTCTGGGAGTGGAGGATTGGTTTATTGTATTTGTGATTTATTATTGGAGAATTGTGGAGAGGAGCGTGCTTTGTGCACATTATTATAATAAATAATTATTTGGACTTTTATCTGGTGTCTGACGTGTGGTCCGAGGGTACAAGGGTGCGAGAAAGCACTTAATCTGTCACAATATATGTATATTGTGGCAGACGACCAGGGATCCTGCCCCACCGGGACACCTGGAAGAAGGACGCACCGGGAGAGTGGCACTATCTTTCCTGGGCATAAGAGGGCAGCCCCCCTGGATTCCATCAGGGCTACGGAGATGGAGCTGGGAAGCTCAACCCTGTGGGGACCCGTGGCCACCACCAGGGGGCGCCTAGACAGTCTTGGAGCCCTGGAGGACAGCACTTCTGCCATACCAGGAAATGCTGCCAAACCAGGAACTATGTACACCCGGAGTGTTTCCGGGTGCAAGGGCAGCAGTTCCGCCACACTAGGAAGTGCTGCCGGAAGACCGTTACAGAGCACCTGAAGCACAACCGAGGTAAGATTAAAGGCGCCACCTCACTCCATTCGGAAGCCGGAGTCCAGTGGAAGAGGATGGAGCTTGCAAGAGAGGAGTGGAGGCAGCTGAAGGAAGGAAAAGGACTGTGTATAGTGTGGTGATTTGTGCACTGTGTTGATGTTGTGTGTTGCACAGTAAAGGGTGTGTGTTTTGAACATTCTGAGTCCGTGTCTGTCTGTGCCGAGGCTGGTCTTTCACTCTCTCTCTCTCTCTCTCTCTCTCTCTCTCTCTCTCTGTATATGTATATATATATATATATATATATATATATATATATATATATATATATATATATATATATATATATATATATATATATATATATATATATATATATATATAAAGTCTAACAACTCTCTCTCTGTCTGTATGTCTGTCCGCTTTTTACGATAGAACTACTTAACGTATTTAGATCGGGTTTTTTTTTTCTATGATTTGCTTGAACATTCTGGTTGATTTTGCAATTTCTGTGATCACGCTAACTATTATAGTTCGCTTGTGGTACAGATTTGTTTCCGCGAATCCAAGAAAGTGGCTGTGGGCCGAGGGGAGGTGGAAGCAGGCTCTCCTCACTCACATGCCATCCTCCATTCGAGTCAGTGTACCTCTTGCCACGTGTGGGAGTGTACCTTGCCTCCGTTTAGCTAGCAATACATGTTTGTTCAACAGACATTATCATCTACAGATTGTTAAGGAGTAACGTTTGACGTTTTTGAGAGAGATACATAAGAGCTATTTGTGTTTTAGAGGATAGCTGATGATTGCCAGAGATATCATGGCCACATGCTTTTCTGCCCACATGGGGGACGCTCTCCCGTCAGAGCTGAATACAATCAGATACAGAGCCAACGTTTTGACGTTGGAGCGTACCTACCTTCTGCTTGCCCAGAATTACATTTTTTTTATTGGTTTTTAAAGTTTGTCCTGTTTCACAACTACATGGGAGGAGCCGCAGGGGACAGCTGTATATTATATATTGTCATGCTTGGCTCACAGATTTGCACGGAAACACAGGAGGTTGGAGACAGGAAGTTTATTCAAACACTGCAAACTAACATTTGTCTCTTTTTCAAAAGTTTAAATGTACTCTCCATGACAAGACAGAGATGAGAGAGAAAGAGAGAGAGAGAGATAGAGAAAGAGATAGAGATAGAGAGAGAAAGTAGCAAAACAATCAATTCAATTCCAATACTGACAGGTGCTGTACATGCTTTTAAGTATGCTGAGTACCGCACGAGAGGTTTATCACGCGACAGAGGGCAAATAAGGAGCAATGTGAAGGTAGTCTGTCAACATTTTTCAGGGGTTTTCCCAGGAACGTCTGTAGTCTCTGAGGGTGCGATCAGCCCCCCAGCTCACAATGTATACTACATTGTTCACTTTGATGGCGACTCCCGAATCCTAATCCAGGTTCGACCTGACTCAGAAGTGCTTCCTGGGTACAACATCGTGGGACCAAAAGTACTCCCAAATCTGACAAATAAGCAGAAACTGCTTTTCCTTACCGAGAGTGTTGGAGCAAGAGGAGGACAAAGCTTGCCAGGGGAACAGTGGAGGAGGAAAAGTTGTATAAAGAAGGGACTTGTGTTAGTGTCATTGCATCTCAGGTTTGGGGGCCTGAGATGCACTTACAGGTCATAAAATATCTACACAATGTTTGTTATGCTACAATATTTGAATTCTTATTATAGAAGCTATGCCTAACTTTACTGGTACGACTGCCAATGGCCCTGTACGATTTGCCAGAATGGAGAAGTGAGAAGAATGGTCGTGCAGGATGCTTGAGGTCTTTAATAATACTGTTTTAATAATATTTTTTGCCTTTCTAAGCCAGTAAGTGTTGTGTATATATTGAATAGAAGGCAGCAACCCCATGCATGTTCTGCTGCATTCCTATACAGTTCCAATGTGCTTTACATTTCCTTTAACCCATAAACCAACTGGAATTTACTTTCCTGTGGTATTAGCTAAGATGACAAAAAAGCAGTGGAATTTTTTAATGAAACTGTCACTTGACACTGATCCTCATATTCATGTGATTTCCCAATGAATGACATAAAAACATGCACATTTAAAGCAACATAATGTAATATACAGTATTTTTAGAAAATAAAATCAAGTACTGGAAGCATATGGATGTCTCTTTTAAAATGAAGAGCCATAATTGCATTTGCTTGCAAAACAAAGTCTGTTATCTTAATGCACTATTGGGCATAGCAATTGGTTTTTAAAATTGTCTCCATGTGCATTTTAGTATGTGGCACTTGAAAACCTCAACCTCAATTATCAGATATCACCTTAGAAAAAAGTGCTATATACATGCCATCTAAATCATTTATATACAAAGTGCAAAGGAAAGTGCTGTTTTTTTAGTATTGATTGAAAACTTTAATTTGGGTCATTGCTTTGGGTCAGATTTACCACAATGTTGTAAAAAAGGCACATCAGCGTGAATCTTTGATGACCCCATTGTGTATCTGCAAAGTTGTATTGGTTATAGACTATCTCATAAAGTCCCTAACACATTTTTTTTTCCTGAAACTAATTATAATTAGTTGCTTTCATTTATTCCTTTGGCTGTCAGTAGAAAGATCCACTAGATAACTTGAAAATCTAGTATACTGTTATAAAATAGTCTCTGTAGATTTCACAAAGTGCTTCTATTTTGTGTTAGTTGGGTCTGAGAAGATATTACATCCCTGGAGTTAGACAGAGACACGCTGAAAATTTGTTGCGAGTTTCGGAGTGCTCATATCAACATCTTCAGAAGCATCCTATTATATGTATGTTGCTATTATTATAATCCTTTCCTAACTACTGTCATAGATGGCCAGGGCCCTTGCCCAGCCAGGACACCTCTGCTATGGAAGGACCAGGGGAGCCAGTGTGGACAGAACACTACCTTCCCCGAAACACTAGATAGCAGCCCCCCTGGGTGGCAGCCATTCCTCAGACTTCCGCAGGGCTTCATGGGTGATGGAGTCCGATACAGCCCTGTTGGGATCAGGGGGTGCTGTAGCTGTTCCTGAGCCCATGTGGGCAGTTCTTCCGCTACACCCGGAAGTGCTGCAGGAAGTAGGGCAACAAACACCTGAAGCACTTCCGGATGCCTTATATAAGGGTGTCGGGTGGAAGTTGGACGAAGCTTGCTGAGGAGGAGTGGAGAAAAGGAAGTACTACTGTTGTGCTATTGTGCTTGTGGGACTGAGTTGTGCCTGTGAGAAATGGAGAAGGCATTTATCACTGTGCCCCTAGCATCTGTCTTTGTCGGGTAGGGTGGCTTGCACGCCCCCTAGAGTTGTTACACTATTAATGCCTGTCTGCATGCTACACTGTGCACCACTAATCTTGCAGACTGACAGATGAATCACCATTCACTAAGAAAACTGTTTATTTTAGACCAAAAAATGAAGTGACTAAAATGAGCAAAACCATGAAATTATTTATTATCCTGACCAAAAGAAAGTAGATTCCAAAACTTGATGGATGGGTGGATGAATGGATGGACACATAGGTGGATGAATTGTCAATTGGACGTTATGTTCAATTTCTTAATGCAACACTTAACATTGTAAAACCTAAGCTTTGATATTTTGTTAATCATGTGATTGTTATGACTCGGAACA
The DNA here is from genome assembly GCF_016835505.1 of Polypterus senegalus. Classification (NCBI taxonomy): domain Eukaryota; kingdom Metazoa; phylum Chordata; class Cladistia; order Polypteriformes; family Polypteridae; genus Polypterus; species Polypterus senegalus. Next base: position 172,857,374 of record NC_053158.1, on the reverse strand, counting down.
AAGAGAATTTTTGGAATTCACAGATATGCTGCTGATTTGTTTTGGAGTAATTAATTAAAGAAAGACATGAACAAAAACAAAGAACATGGTAATAAAATTCCCTCATTTGGAAAAATGTAATTAATCACACTACTCTTTTTGATAGCATCCTTTCTCTTTTTGAAAGATGCATATAAATCTTTAATAACCACAGAGAGCGAGGACCTCACTTTTATATCTCATCCAAAGGACAGCGCCAATTTTTACATCACAGTGTCCCCGTCACAGTACTAGAGCATTGAGATCCACACACAGACCACAAAGTTAACACCCCTGATGTCCTCACCAACACCACTTCCAACCCAAGCTTTTCCTAGATGGACTTCTGTTCAAGTACTGGCCCGTCCCAGACATGCGTACCTTCATCTGAAGTGTAGATGGTATGGCTGCTGTACTAATGTGTACTAATATGCAAAGGCCATATTAGTAGAGCCATCAAGGGTTTGCTTTTTGCTCCTGACACTACATGGTCTGAAGAAAGTGCTTGCCTAAACCAGCGAACTTACTTTATATAGAAATAATATATAGGAAAAAGAAGAATGTGCTAGAAAAGGATATTCAGTGTAACATAATGAACTTTAAAAAAAAATCAAAATGTACAAACAAACAATACATAGTTGCAAATAAGACAATCAGAAAATATTATCAAAATGATGTCAAAATGAAGTGCTGATGATCTTACTATGTCCCAGTTCCTCATTTTATAATGAAAATGGCCACTGTTTTGTTTTACAGATGCTCTTATGACATTAGTTATTATAAGAACAACACACCCTTGTTGCCATCTTGGACCTTAGTAGACAATGGGAAACCAACTGAGACAAAAACCAAAAGAATAATAAATAGATACAATGGTGTGAAAATTCATCAAACAATCTCTTGTTCATGACAGTAGCATTTTGTAAAATAGTACATCTATAGCTGTTGGTGTTGTTTCTAATAATGTATTTAAAAGAACTTGTTCAGAAGTAATTTTAAAAATTCCATAGACATTCACTTAATTATGAATTTGACAACTAATTACAAGGTGCCTAAGCTAATAGAGAGAAAGAAGAGCTGAATGTTTTATTTTAGGATTTGTTCAATTGTTAATTTGGTTTGAAAAGACAAATCATTCAAGAGTCAAATATAAAGTGTAAAGTATCTGAGGTCTTTGAACCCCTTTGTAACAGAGAGCATTGTATATTTCAAGGTGATGTATGTGGATTTTTATAATGGGTGTCACCATGACTACCCCATTTAATGATGAAATTAAAAAGTAACCATACATTGGAGCCAGAGTCAAAGAAATGGAGTCATAGCTGTGGTTCTGAACTTCTTGGTTGAATTGCGGCGGTACTTTTCAGAGTTACACTTTCAGCAGATCCCTTGAACGTCTAATTGCTCATGCCGGACAGGGGCCATACATGATTTTATGCCTTAATGTATTCAGATATATGTAATTACAGTATACTGCATGTTTAATTTATAAAATATTTCAAGCGTCTTAGATGACCAACAGTATCCCATTCATACTTTCTAGTTAAATTCTCTTCACTGATATGAAAAAGATTTTTCAAGTTACGCTCTACACTATTATATTTCATTTAAAGAAAACATAGGAGAGAACTAAATTTGAACACTCCATGAAAAATTGCTTCTTTAATCTCACAGCTCAGACTAACTGCCTAATCCATCCACAGAATGCACACAACCAAAAATTGGCAACAGCAGAGAAAAATACTAACATTACAGGAGAATATTACTTTGGTTGACTGTTAATGCTGATTTAATATCTTAAAAGAAACAGCTGTTAAGACACAGAAAAGCAGCATATCATCAGAAAAAGAGCGCCATGCAAAAACAAAATCATGAGAAATTTTCTTGTCAATTGCAGAGTTCTCGGCTTTTCAGTAATTTTTGTTTAGCTTGACTTAGAGAAACATTCTAAAGAATGAAGAGCTTGATCAATTTTAACAAGACGGTGTACACATGTTAAACCATTGGGGTAGACAAATAAGTAAAAGGGTGTGATAGCTGATCTTTTTCAAGTAAAGATAATCTTTTTGTATCTTCTTCAATTACGTTTTACAAAAATAAGCTCAACAAATGATAAAGTTGCCCTAAACTCTCTGCTACCTTAATATTCTACCTTATAAAAGAATCCTGTACCTGTCCATCTCTGTGTTGTTTGAAAAGGGCCTTATTTCATCTCTGAAATGTCATGCTCTCGTGTAATATATTTTTCTTAATACTAGCTAAATAATTTTATATATAATAATTGAGCTTAAAATACAGTACTGTATATACAAATATATAAATATAGGAAAAATAGAAGTTATTTCTGTATAACCATTTAAAACTGAAATCACGGTGATATACTGTCATAGTCCTTCAAATTACTGGTGACAGGAAAGGTTACAGGATGTGCTTTTCACTGCACTTACTTGCTACCTGCCCTTTTTATTTGCTTTTTGCGAGGTAGCAGTGGACACATAAAGCCCAATGAAAATCTGAGCCCAATTGCACGTCTGCCACAATCACCTGTTCCATTTTTGTAGTTCATCACTGTCTCATCTGTCTGAAATTTGCACTGATTACAGTGATCCCTCACTATATCGCGCTTCAACTTTCGTGGCTTCACTCCATCACGGATTTTAAATGTAAGCTTATCTAAATATATATCACGGATTTTTCGCAGGTTCGCGGATTTCTATGGACAATGGGTCTTTTAATTTACGGTACATGCTTCCTCAGTTGGTTTGCCCAGTTAATTTCATACAAGGGATGCTATTGGCGGATGGCTGAGAAGCTACCCAATCAGAGCACGTATTACGTATTAAATAAAACTCCTCAATGATATATGATATGCTTCCTGTGCAGTGCTTCACATACTTGAAAGCCCGAACAGCACGTATTGATTTTTGATTGTTTGCTTTTCTCTGTCTCTCTCACTCTCTCTGACATTCTCTGCTCCTGACGGAGGGGGTGTGAGCAGAGGGGCTGTTCGCACACTGGCCTAGAGGATACGGACGCTCCTCTAAAAAATGCTGAAAGACTACCTTCACATTGCTCCCTTCCTTGCAGCTGCTTTGTCCGGCGGTGCTTCTCATACTTAAAAGCCCGAACAGCCCTATTGATTTTTAATTGTTTGCTTTTCTCTCTCTCTCTGACATTCTCCGCTACTGATGCGCACTCCTTTGAAGAGGAAGATATGTTTGCATTCTTTTAATTGTGAGACGGAACTGTCATCTCTGTCTTGTAATGGAGCACAGTTTAAACTTTTGAAAAAGAGACAAATGTTTGTTTGCAGTGTTTTAAAGTCACTGTCTCTACAATCTCCTGTGTTTCTGTGCAAATCTTTGACCCAAGTGTGTCAATATAAAAATAACAATATAAACGTAAGGTTTTTACTTCGCGGATTTTCACCTTTCGCAGGGGGTTCTGGAATGCAATAGAAAAATGCAACATTAAAGACTACTGAACTTTTTACCAATTGGACACAAAGGCAGTAGGTCTTCTGTTAAGATCATCTAAAAATAACATAATAGAAGATGGTGCATACTTCTAAAGTTCTTACAAATGTGTTTTACTATATAAACTACAGTGTTTTCATTTAAACTGGAAACATTTTGATATTTATGTCATATGTCACATGTGATTTTACATATTCATGTGTCCGTTTCTGAAACTTAATGACTTATTTTCAGGTTTTGGAAAGGAGACGCCTTTTCCAATAGCATCAGATGCAAGACAGAAGTCAAATCTGGGTGGGATGCTGGTCCACACTCTGTCCCAGCAGCTCTGGACTGCATCATTGAGCACACTAACTTTCATTCAGTTATTCAGTCAGTCATTTCTCAACCCGCTATATCCTAACACAGAGTCATGGGGGTCTGCTGAAACCAATCCCAGCCAGCACAGGGCGCAATGCAAGAAACAAACCCCAGGCAGGGCTCCAGCCCACCACAGGGCATGCACACACACACACCCACACAGCAAGCTCACACTAGGGACAATTTAGGATCGCCAATTTCATTCACATTTGACCAAGTTAAAGTCTGCAGGAATTCCTAAACGCATATTTGAAATGTAAAAATAATACTGGGGTATGCAGAAAAACACCCATATAGACAAAGGAAGAGTTGTACACACTGAGAGAGTCAGAAATTAAATCTTGAGCCCTGTAACTGTAATGCAGCAGAGCTAACTTCTGCACCATAGGACTGCCTAGAGCAGGGGTTCCCAAACTTTTCAGCTTACAACCCCCAAAATAACCATGCCAGTGACTCGTGACCCCCACTATCCTCAGAGGTGGTTAAAATATACAAATGCTGCGCGCAACGGTGCACATGTACCAATAGGCCTATCCAAACATGACCATGACAACACGAAAGAACACAATGGTCTAACAACCATATAATTTTTTTTATTAGTAATTTACTCATTTGTTTAATTTCAACAAAATATCCTATCCAAACAAGAGCATGACAACAAAAAAGAACATAACGCTCTAACAACCATATAACTTTTTAAAAAATTGTTATTTACTCATTCGTTTAATTTCAACAAAACACCTCACCTAATGAGATGAGTGGGCACAATGCTTGGAGCACAGCAAGTCCATTCTTGGGTTAATTTTGGAGACCGCGACTCGGAGATCATCCTCCAAGTTCAGTCGTGACCTGTATTTATTTTTAATGTACGTGAGTGCCGAAAAGTCTTTTCGCACAAGTAGGTAGTGCAAAACGGCATCAGTACATCCATAGCGGCCTTGGATAGTTGTGGGTATTCCCTCTCCACTGAAATCCAAAACTCATCCAGAGTCTTGGAATTAAACATTGTCTTCAAGGTTCGGTCGCATGACAGTTCAACCAATGCGTGCTCCATGTCCGATGTCAGATGATTTGCCCTCGTTACAGTGAATGGTGACCTTATCCAGTCATATTGTTCTGGAGCTGTTTCCTCTGGGAAATACCTGTTAAAGTGTTCCAGGAGGGCTTGAAGGTGGGATGTGATAGACTTCTTCACTATGTTAACACTCAGTTCGTTTTTCCTCCATGAATTCATCCAGCTCAGAAAACATATCAATCCTTCCTATTTCAACTCGCTCAGTCCAGTGCTCAAGTTTTCTCTTGAATGCGTGGATTTTATCATTTAGCGAAATTATGTGTGTGTTCTCACCTTGCAGTGACATATTAAATCCATTCAGTTTTTCAAATATCCAAGCCAGATACGCTAGCCTTGTTATCTAGTCAGGATCAGTGAGGTGATCAGCAAGCTGGGACCCATGCTCCATTAGAAATAAGCGCACTTCGTCCCGCAGCTCAAACAGGCGACAGAGCACATTCCCTCACGAAAGCCACCTGACTTCTGTATGGAAAAGCAAGCACTCATGCTCCGATCCCAGTTCGTTACAGAGAGTGGCAAACAGTCTGATATTGAGTGGATGCGCTTTTATATTGTTGACCATTTTTATCGAAGTCTCAAGAACATGTTTAAGTTCTGGGTCAAGTGTTTTGCTCGCAAGAGCTTCTCTGTGCATAATACAATGCGTGAATTTTACGTGAGGCGCCACTTGTAAGACTCTTGCTTTAAGACCTTTCTTTTTCCCAAGCATCGCTCCAGCACCGTCTGTACACACACCGACGCACTCGCTCCAAGACAGTGCATCTTCTTTTAGTTTGTTGTCAAGTTTTGTGAAAATGTCCTCGCCTGTGCACGTTCCCTCCAGTGGGGTGCAGAACAGAATGTCCTCGTTAAATTTTCCATCAAAACTGTATCTGACGAATACAAGCAGCTGGGGAGAGTTTGATATATCTGTGGATTCGTCTAACTGTAAAGCATATTTCCCTTTCTTCAGTTTGTCCACCAGCTGACACTTGATGTCCTGGGCCATGTCGGAGATACGCAGGGCAACAGTCCCGTTAGACAGTGGCACTGATTCTAGCTCACGGGCTAGTTTAACCCCATGCATAGCCCGACTTATAGCTATAGCAGCAGGTTTAATGAGGGTTTCCCCGATCGTGTGTGGCTTTTTTGCCTGTGCAATTAAATATGCCACCTTATATGATGCCTGTTGAGCTTTTGCAGGGATTGCTGTTTGTTTAGTTAGGACTTTCTTTTGGCCTTGTAACTCTCGCTCCTTTCGCCGGAAAAAATCTACTGGTTTAGTAGCAAGAGAGGGGTGCTTAGTTTTCAAGTGTCGTAGCATTTTTACAGGCTTTAGGCTTTCATGTGCAAGCACCTCAGTGCACACCACACATTGGGGATGCTGTACGTTATTGATGATGATGCATGTGAATCCATACTGGATAAATTCCTCTCGATAATCTTGACTCTTGGAGTAAGGCTGAGCCGACTGTTTATGGATGTCCTCTTTATGCACACTCCGGTGTCTTTCCGTACCTGAGGACGATGGGCTTTCTGACGGTGGTGCTTCTCCGATTTCCTCCGCTGGCCTATCTGCATTGTCATTGGTCGATATTAACCAACGTTTCATTTCAACAAAAATAATATCCTAAGCAATAAAGCAATGAAAATTACCTACATGTTATGTACACATGTTGGAATGTTTAACATCGTGCTGTAAATTGATCTGCTGCAACTGACTCCATTTATGTGTCGTTAAACTGTCGTAATCACCTCAGGGGTCGTGATCAAACGGAAAGAAATTTGAAAGGCTGATGGCTTTTTAATTTGCATGTTTTTTTTATATGTAACTATTAACTACTAGTTTTTATCTTTTGTTAGTTATGGATAAAATGTTATTTCTAAAAAATTAAATTAATTAATTTCTATAAAGTTTAAAAAAAGTATTTGATTTCTTGGAAATCATCTTGCGACTCCCCCCAATGTCTCACGACCCCCCAGAGGGTCGCGACCCCTACTTTGGGAACCACTGGCCTGGAGCAACAGTACACGAATGAAAATTTGACAAAAACAGTTTTTACAAATACTCAGTCAGGCTCTAGTTTATCTCAGCTTATTGTCAGTTCTGAATAACAGAATGTATTTTTCAAATCATCTTTGGCACTCAATTCTTCTGACGTCCTAAATAATGTAGGTGAATCTTTTAAAAGGGCAACTCTGTGGAATTTCTGTCAGAATTAGATCTAACTGTCATAGCCGTATGAAATCTACAAAGGTAGGATGACTTTTTCGGGTATTAAATCACATTATTGTTCTTGTTTGACTACTTAAGCATTTTTTAAATTCTGTAACATAGTTTTTTGAGATACACAATATTTGTTTTTCTAGCTTCCTCAAAATGAATATGCGCAGTTCAAAACGGTACTGTGAGTGACTTAGTAAGCTCTTGTCTGTCTTCCAGACTTCTAGATATTCAAATACTTTTAGTGGCTTGTTTCTACACTCAGTGCATTTAACTTGTGATAGACATGGCCAAAGAATAGCCTCGTCTATTTTTTTTTACATTTACCTGTCACAGGAAATCGTATCCAAAAGTCAGTCATGCTTTTAATAGAACTACTGCCAAAAAGAAATGAAATAGTAAATGATCAAATAAATAAAATTTAAAAAAAAAACTGAAAGGGCACGATTTAGAAGTAACTGGTGTGAAGCCCAGGGCACGGACAGCCACCAATAGCCCCGACACAGACAGGCTGAGACACAAGTTGCCACACAGTGCATGGTTTATTTACACAAAGCAGCGCAGTATATATCAGCAACATAGTAGCAAAGTAAATCATGGTCTATTCTCTTTGCCAGTCCTTCCACCTCTACTCCTCCTCATGAGCTTTGTCCACTTCTTCCCGACTCTGGCCATTAAGTGGTGGTGACTTGCTTCTTTTATAGGGCACCCATATGGACTCCAGGTACCCAACAACCTTCTTCGGGCAGCACATCTGGGTGTGGCAGAAGTGCTGCCAAACAGGGACCTGCATGCGTCCAGGCACCCCCTGGCAGTGGCCATGGGCCCCAGCATAGTTGAACTTCCATACCCTTTGTAGGTCCAGGGGAGAAACTGTCCTGAAAATCCTCTCTTGCCCCGTCCTTTCAAATATGGGGCCCTGGCCATCTGCCACACTAGAGAGAGAGAGAGAGAGAGATTTCCAAACAACTTCTATAGTAGGTTTTTTTGGCATACTCAATTTCATTAAAATAAAGGTTGGCACTAAATACATTTACAATGGCAATGTTGTATAAACTGATGCATAGGGCTCTCTTCTATAAAGAGACAGACAAGGCAGAAAGGCTTCTTATTACAATACAGGGAAAGAACCCAACTGGTAATATCTGAAGAGAAAGAGCCTCAGACAAGCACTTGAACATCACCTCTGCCTAGTCGTGTGTGGAGATCAAAGGTGGCCAGAAGGGAAGAGACAAATCCTCTAAAGGCAGAAGGTGAGAATTTTCCAGGGGTCCCATAATGTTACAGATGGACTGGTAGATTGCGCAGAAATGTAAAAGATTCTTACTGGATGCTAAAGAACACCAGGTACAACAAGAAAAAGTTTGAGAACAGTTTGAATTTATCTGCATATCTACATTAATTATTCGTAGCAATCGACAAAAATAATCTGCTTAAACTAAAAGAATGTTAATAACTATACTTGCGCCTTAAGCTTTCTGGGATGGGCTCCAGCTTCTCTGCAACCCTGCTAAGGATAAGGCAGATATAGAGCATGGATGGAGGGATGGATGGATAGTTGTACTTGTTCTTTTCAATAATGAACCAATTTTTTACACATTCGTAGTCCAGTTTAGAAAATGTATGTGAACTCTTGTGTTTAGTAACTGCTAGAACCTCCTGCAGTAACACTAAACTCCACCAAATGTATTCCCGCAGCTGAACTCTTACCATGAAATGGGAGAATAACAAGAACACTACATTTCCTCATTTGACATGATATGTTGTCATACTGCTAACTGATGAATATCCAGGACTTTATAAATTGATTTGTAGCCCTTTTTTAGCTTAATGTATCTTTTTCTAGGTTCACCTGATATTTAATTTCATTGGGACATGGCTCCCATGAACAGATCTTTCTGAAGAAAAGTAGGCAATATCAGTAGCCAAAATGTTATGTTTTTTTATAGGACAGGGCACCTCCAACTCACACTTCTAATTGTATCTCCAGATCTGGTAGTTGAATTTTGGAGATTTCTAGGGTGTCACTTACTGTACTTTCATAGCTGTGATTATTTGTACAATGTAGTCAGTATTAACAAGCAGCAGTGCTATCATTTGTGTGTTATTATTTTAAGCAAATTGTGTTTGTCTGTTATTATGACTTAGTTGACGATTAGACTACATGTTTATAAGTATGATGCAGAAATCCAGGTAATTCTAAAAGGTTCACAGACTTTTCTTACAACTGTATGTGCAATATTAAACAAGGAGGTTCAGTTCAAAAACTTGGCTATTTGTGTCCAAAACAGTAGTCATTGTGCTATGCCCTCAAAGGCCATTGAAGTATACTGCAACTTCTTGCCCCTAAATTGTAATCCTTTCATCTTTGATCCAAGAAATTGGATGTAAATGGCCACTCACTACCAGAGCCCATTCAGTCGAGAGATGAGTTTGAGAGAAGAGTATGAAAGTTACAGTAAGTATGCATCAAGGGTTCACTAGCAGGGGTATAAAGGGAGCAGACATTAAGGAAAACACCCTTTGAAAGGAAAGGTTTTGTACTTTGTGAGAGTCTAACTGACAAACTTGTGCCATCGGATTTTAAGGCACAAAACTTTTGGAAGGCTAGTCTAATGGTATTGTTTTATTATTTGTACCTTTTTAAAATTATCTTATTCCTTGTTTTATCCTGATCATATACTTTAATATTTTGTGACACATGTGCAGAGCAACCAAAGGTAATTTACAGCATAATATAATGCCATTTTAATGCATTTAAGGTGAACTATCTTAAAATTAAAGTAAACAAGATATGGATTTTCTTTTGAACAGTTTATTCTTATTGTAAGGGGACTGAAGGGCAATAATAAAAATGCCTTGGACTGTGAGGAATAAATTTAAAGACATACATGCTATGAAGATCAGTCTAAAAAATTCCAAAGGCAAACAGTTGAAGAAGGAGAGAGCAAAATGGAAAAAGAGCAGAATTAAGTTAGGTTTGATATTAAAAGTAAATGTCTCTGTTATAATATAAAAAACTTGGGTCGAGACGTGATCTTCTCGGAAGACACTTTGACGTCTCGCGAGAGACTCTTTAATGTCTTGCGAGACAAGGCAGTGAGACAAAAGGACAGCTGCTGTACAGGCTTTTAAATGATCGAAGCAGAACACGCAGCTAGGTAGCAGCGCGCCAGCAGCTGATCCGTCCGCATCTCCTTAGCGTGCGTTCAGCCCCTGCTTCACAACGCGAGTGGCAAAAAAGCAAAGTGGCTGGTGAGTAGCGTGCCCCAGGAGGGGGGAGTGTTGGCGGCCACAGCTGCTGTACAGGCTTTTAAATAATCGATGCACAGCATGACAAGCAGAACATGCAGCTCGGCAGCAGGAGCAACAAACCAGCAGCTGATCCATCTGTATCTCCTTACAACGTGTCATTGTTAAGAATACGATTCGAAATGTACATGAATAAAAGCTTATGAGTTAAGTAATGTGGAGCAAAGTAAGAACAGTTTGAGATGCCTGAAACAGAGCGTATACATAAAACACATTTAAGAAATGAAGGGAAAAGACTAAAAATATAATAAAATATCTTGTAGGTGGTAAGTAAAGTCGGAAAGCTTTTATTCAAAATCCAACGCCAAGAGAATAAATTACATAAATAGCTTGATTACATTCTGATATAACAGGAATGCTTGAGGGCTAATAAAAAGAAAGATAACCAAGCAGACAACTAGAAACAACGCTGTTAAGTAATGTAAATGTCATTAAGAGAAGAAACATGCACAAAGAGAAATGAATAAAGTGAGCTGACCTGCTATCGAGAAACAATACCAGTAACAATGGTAATATGTTTTAGTTCAGTGATAAACATCAGACATTATTATGCAAATGTAACTATGATGACAGATAAAAATTATTTAATAAGAGATTGTGGTGTATTGAAGCCAAAAATGGACAGATCAATTCTTCACCTTTTTGTTTTAACCTTTACATGTATTGAATTATTTTAGAAGTTCTTATTTTTTCCAATCATCTGATCAATTGAATGTAAAGGATATAAAGGAAATTAGTCTTTCTAGCATTTATTTAAAAAACAGCATTTGTTAAACCAGAAGACAAGGGTTTTTTTTAGTTTATAAATTTAAACCTCCAGTTCTTATAACCATTTTTGTGTTACTAAAGGTTTAATTGTTAATTCTTGCTGTAAGAAAATATGTTAATTGGATGAAGCTGACATCAATTTTAAAGATATTACAGTGTACATCTTTACACCTTCTAGTGTGAAAACAAATTAACAGAGCTTACTTTAGCGACTTTATTCAAGTGGAGTATTTATAGATTTATTCAGACAGTGAACTTTCTGCAAAAGTACACTGGTATGATGTCAACACACATATAACTAATTCTGTGACATTTTCTGTGCTAGATCTCAGATCTTGCAATTAGTGGTTGTTTTTGCGTCTTGGAAATGCACACTAGTTATTATGGAGACTAAAATAAAATATTGTGATGTCTATTGATGATCTAAATTTTACAATCTCTTCCTATTAAACATTTCAGTAAAAGCCACAATCCTCTATGTTAATCAGTAGTAAAGTAGAATAGAGTTATAAACTGACATACTGGTTAAGCACATTACAATTTAGGTATATCCAAAGGAGGATCTGATCATTTTAATAAACTGTTCTGTTAAGAAATTACATTCATTTTTTTACATTGTCTATACATATGTTTTGGGTATAATCCAGAAGGTGTATGTAAGTACACAAAAGACTGTACTGTAAACTGAATCATTTCATCTAGTCGGTTGCTGATTCTGTTGATCAATCTTGTTTGATATTTAATGGCTAAATGTTTTCTCCAAATGGTTTAGTTGTTAGGGTGTTCACTCCATATTCAAGCTATTACTGTTAAGAAATGTTTCCTGGTTTCTGTCTTTTAAGCAAGTCGCCTTAATTCCAATTACTATCCTTGTGGTTGCCTACTTAGCTGAAAAATTCTGCTGGATCAGCTGTATTGGTGGCTCTGAGAAATGTGAATACCTTAGCCATACAGAATTTCCTTATGTCCATCTCAGTTCAACATTGAAGAAGCTTAATTCCCTTACCATCTCAGAGTAGGGCATGCACTTTAGTTTAGTGACACATTTGCTACATCTTCTTTGTAGTAGCTTCTGAAGCAGTGTGAAAATGTTTATGTTTTGCAAATATCAATCCTTTCCCTTCTGTTGACCTTCACAGGAATTCTTTTCTCTTACACGTATTATGGCGATTATCCTTTGCTCTTGCATCTCATTCAGTATTCATTTTCCCCCCTTAATTTAAAGGGGATGCCAGGTTGAATTATTCAATGCCTAAGCATTAACTCACACTTAAATGTTAATTCACCATCCAATTTATTTGAGAAATGTGCAGTCCTTGGCTTTTTTTAGTTTGCACTTGTGTGGAATATGAAATAGATTAATTACTGTTATTGTCCTTTTGCACTACTCTGATTATTTCTCCTTGCATTCCCTTAAATAATAAATACAGACCTGCAAGTTGTTTTTTACAGTACTGCATTATGTATAAATAAATGGCACAGTACTCAGTGTGAGGGATATTTACCTACATAATGATGGCTGGCTGGCTGGACAAAGCTTTTTCTTGCAAATTACAACCTTCCCGACTTCTTTTTGCCTTGCAAACAGAATAAAATGCTAAAGGTGATATATATACACTAGCATTTTCATGCCAATCTATGCGTTTTTATTTTTCTCATTTCTATTAAAATCAGCAACTAGATGTAAAGAACTTGCATTCAGAGTAACCAAAGCACACTTCAGTCTGAAGGCAAGTACTGTCAGAGGAGAATACAGTGAGCGAGTCAGTTCCACAGAATAATTTAATAATAATTGAAGACTTAAGTGTCAGCTTAAATGAAAAATTAAGGAAAATATACTAAGTAATTGCAACACAAACACTGAGTTTATCAGTTTAACGTGAAAAGATGCCAACGAAAGAAGAGAAGAAGTGGGCCTCTAGGGTGGACAATAGAAGAGCTACTCGGGAAGCAGCAAGCACATCAACCTCTGAGCAAACGAATGCTAAACGTACAGAGAAAGAGTATGAAAACTATGAATGCTCAAGTTAAGTGTATTCATGCGCCGTTACTGGTATGTCTTTTGAAACCATAAATAAAGTGTTGTGAAGCATCTCCACTAACCTCAAGTTGCCAGTTTCTAATGTGTGCTTAAGTACATTTTAAGTAAACCTAGAAACAAAGGTTTAAATGTGGTATATCCCTGAATATTGCTACAAAATGTATTTGTGTCAATTAGCCACTATCTACAAACAAAAGCAATTGTGAAAAATGCTGATACTGTATATTAATCTCTCTTTCCCCTTTCTGTCTCTGTCTCTTCACAAGCCAGCTGTTTGTTGTCTGTTTCTCCCTGGCTTCAAACAGTCACCGGGATGGTTTTTTTAGCTCTTCTATACCATATGCTAGCTGGTGTTCAAAACTTTACTGTTTGCCTGCCTAGAATTTCCAAGTGGAAACAATACATAAACTGATACCTTTTTTCTTTTTCTGTAGAAGAGATTTTCAGAACCCATATTGCTCATTGGTGGTCACCAGATGGTGCTCGAATGGCATATACTACAATCAATGACACACTGGTGCCCAGGATGGAGATCCCAGTTTATACAAGCTCCATGTACCCTGTTGGGAAGGAGTACCATTATCCAAAGGTATACAGTAAATTGTTTAAATCACGTCATTTGTGAGGGAATACAGAAACTGCAAAATTTGAAATGTATGTCAAGTTAAATCTTGAGGCTGTTTTACATTATACATTATCCTCAAAAATAAGCAGTTATAATATCAAAGTGTGTCCTGAGTTTGGCTTAATTGACATAAAAACATTCATATTTGGAAAAAAGTAATAGAAAAATACTTGTAGAACATTGCTTTTAGTGATCTCTTTTATTACAAAGATTTTTATGGGGTTAGGGTTATGGGGCAAGCAGCAGAGAGGGTTAGGGTTAGGGTTAGGGCAGCAGAGAGGATCAGTACAGCATTCCAGTCTCTCTCTCTCTCATTATGAGGAACTTGAGAGAAGTTCTAAAATAATATTACATGGGAGAGCATTTGGCATGGTCTGTGTTGGAATTCTTTTAACCACTGATGGCTTTAATAAAGTGACTTGAAGAAGTACTGAACTCACATTCTCTTTTTCATATCTGACAGCCTCACAGCATGCATTGGTGCTTCACATTGGGGAATTTTATTGAGTATTGAGTCACACAACCATGCTCACAGAACTTTTACTGAAAAGGAAGAAAAAACGGTTACCATTTAAATAATTAAAAATACATTTTTAATTATTCCTCCCCATGGGTCAGTATTTAGATTTTTTTTTTTTAGTTTCTGATAAGGTATTACACATTTTATTAAGTTTTTCTCTGTAATGTGCATCATTTTTTTCCATCAGTACTGATAAACTTTCCACGCCTTCTTGCTGATGAAGATAATGATGCTGGTGAGCCATGCTGGTGTGCTGTGTTTTATCTGAACCATATATATTGCTTAGTATACAGGTCAAAATATCCCTGCCTACATCTATTCTGTTTTACTGCATGCAGAACACTATTTAAATGGTTCAAACCAACTCTCAGACAGATCAAGGTGTAGCCAGAGGGAGCAAATTCAGCCTTGTGGGACCTTTTTGATCACACGGGCTGGGCAATGTTTGAAGCAGCTGCCTAGTGCTAACAAATGCATAGATGATGTGACTGTCAGAACATGTACAAGTCAGAAGCTCTGGGTGACATTGGAGGTATATGCACTATTAAAAGTCCATGATGCTGCCTTTAGTTCAGGTGTCAAGGCAGCCCACAGCAAACCTGTCTTGGGTCATCACAGCAGTTAAACAAAAGTATGGCAATAAAATCCAGAGCCACTTCCAGAACACCAGAGACATAAGGCACATGTTGCAGATAATCCAGACTATAAGAACACACCACCTGTCTGCAGTGGTAATGCCTCATTTCCAGATGTTCTACATAATTTCTGTGTGTAGTTTGATGCCCTAAACAACATGCCTGTGAGGCATGGAAGAAGAGGTAATGTGCTTGTCCACTGCTGATGTGAGAAGAACTTTGTTGAATGTAAACCCACACCAAACTGCTGGACCAAATAACATACCTGGCCAAGGGTTCATTGTTTGTACAAAACAGCTGAGGAATAACTTTAGGGACATCAACATTTCGCTGAAGCAGACAGTCCATCCCACATGCTTCAAAACTACCACCATCATACCCACACCAAAGAAGTGTTGTGTCTCTTGCCTCAATTACTATCGCCCTATAGCACATACATCTGTCGTCATGAAGTGTTTTTGTTAAGAATTTCGATTAAGGACCAATATCCTTTTATTATTATTTTTAGTGCTATTAGCTATGAAAAATCTATGCCTAAGGCAGCTTTAAAAGGACACCATTTGTTTTAGCTAAAGGGCCCAAGCCTGCCTGCCTGCCTTTGTACTTGCTTTGTTTTGAACTTTTGTGAGTCAAGGCCGTTATGTTCTCTGAAGAAGAAAGCAGGCAGATTTTGTTTTGGAAATGCAAGTGCTGAGCCTCTCACTGACAGAAGACTAAACAATCTGTCACTGGCATCCAGGGCCTTTACTTTTGTGAGAACTAGGCACGTTCTCAAGCTAGAACATAAACATACAAGCACTTATATTACCATTTAGATTTATTAGGGTTAGGGTTAGGAGAGAATGAAGAGATATGGGTGAAATGCCATGCTCTGGTACACTTAGTTTCCATATAGAATATATTTTATATCTCAATGACCATACAATTGTATAAAAATACTTTTTTCACCTTAAAATATATAGAATAAATAAATAAATAGATTAATTCATGCCCTAAATATCCTTGATAAGGAGAATAATACACTCCTATTACTAATTATAAAATACTGTCTTTTACAGATCTGTTCTAATATGGATGTAAAAACCTTCAGATTTATCTTAACCTCAAAATAAACCAATTAAAACCTATACCCATCCTCCTCTATCGGGATATACAGCATCAACCATCCATCCCATAATACTAGTAAAAGGCACAATATAAAAAAAAATAAAGATTTTTTTTAGGGTCTCTAGGGTTAATTTTTGGCCCCCAATATTAATTTGACATTAGGGTTATTGTTAAAATTACTGCTGGTATTATTGATTTTAAGTTTAGGAAAGGGGTAGGTGTTAAAGAATATGTCCATAAAACACTAATTAACGTCAGGGTCGCCCATTACATTTTTAAGATTAGGGTTATAGTTTATGGACTTTAAGGTTAGAGTAAGGGTAGGGTTAGGGTTAGGGGCTATATAGGGGCTTAAGAGTTAATTATTAAAGGCTGGGGACTTTACCTTTGCAAACAGATGCCTTTGAAGTGAGCAGCAGCTTAGCCTCTGTGTTGGTAAGTCAGACAGCGTGCCACTGCGCACCACTGCTTAACATTTGAGCCATCTGTGTTCGCAGACTTTTACATTAATACGCACACAGATAAGTATTTTAGATGCCATTTAAGTTGTCAATGCATCTTTATGTACCATAATGATAATAAACAAAGTTACAGCAGAATATAATAAACTAGTTAGCTTTAAGAATCAAATGTTAAGACCTGTGTTTTTTCCTTTCTTTCAAACAGCCAGGAAGCACTGTGTTGATGCTGTTTGCAGCTTGGCTGTCATCAGTGAAGCTGCGCGTTGCCAATTACTGGCACAGCTGCCTATTATTATAGACATAAGGGATGCTCGTGCAACAATTAATTATTAATTGAGCAGTTCAGTTTTCACACATTGGTCCTTCTGATTCCAACTTAATTGTAAGAACTGATTAACTAAAAGGCCATCTATCTTTAACATCTCAGGTTTAGGATGTGGTACGAAGGGAGGGAGGGTCAGGTGACTCCAGGTGGCAAATACAGTATGTCCTTTGAGCCAAAGTGGTTGTTATGAGAAGATGGACTAGTAAGGAAATTTGTCATGAGAAAGTCTACTGGAAAGAAGATTGTTGTGGGGAAGTCTATGAGGGCAAGGCTATTGTTATGAGAAAGCCTGCAACACCAAGTGATTGTTATGAGAAAAGGTGCTGAGTGGGGTCATCACCTTGAGAAACCCTGTAGATGTTGGGAAACTGGTGTGAAGGGGGCATTTTGTCATAAGAATTGTAATGCATTTGGGGCTCACCAAATATTCTGGGCTCATTTTATGAACTGAGATGGCTTTATGTGCTTTAAAGTGGTTTCCTATGCTGTACAATAAAGTCTTAATTCTGACTGACTTTCAGAAGACTCTGCGTGTTTTTCCCTAACCCTCTCCAATTTGTCTATTGCCCAAACTATTCCACTAAAGATGCCATAACATCTACTCCTCATCTGGCCCCGTGACATCTGCATAAAAGGGGCACTTACAGTATGCTAGAATGATTTTCATTCACTTCAGTTCAGCTTTCAACACCATCCTCCCTCAGAAGCTCATAAGGAAGCTTGGTCTGTTAGGCTACCTTATTTCCCTATGCAACTAGATCCTGGACTATCTAACAAAAAGACCCCATACAGTCAGTGTATGAAGCTCCATTTCCAGTACCTTCAGACTGAGCACTGATGTTTTCTTGGGCTGTGTATACATCCCACTTCTGTTCAGTCTGCTGACTCACGATTGTTGGCCTGTGTACAGCTCTAGCACCATTATAAAGTTGGTGGATGGTCTCATCAGCAATGGGAATGAGACAACTTACAGAATGAAGATGTGATGATTGGCACACTGGTGCAATTGCAAAAAGTCTGTTTATTAATGTAGACATGACAAAAGAGATTATTGTTCACTTCAGGAACAGCCATGCTGTCCACACCCCACAGTACATTGTTGGCTCTGTGGTGGAATTGTTCAAGAGCACAAAATTGCTTGGTGTGCACCTGGAAGCTGACCATACCTGGTCAATTAACACTACAAGAAGGTGCAGCACTGTCTCCATTACCTGTTTAGGGTGAAGAGGCAAGCCTACCTTCTCCATTGTAACCACATTCTACAGGACACCATTGAGAGCGTTCTGACCATCTACCTCACTGATAGGTTTGGCAACTGTTGTGTTTGTGACCGACAGATATTGCATACAACAGTAAAGATCTCTGTCGTCCATTAAAGACATCTTTATAACACATTGCATCCACAAAGCCTATAACCTTGTGAAGTACCGCTCTCTCTCCCCCCTCAGTCCCTTTTTGTACAACATTGCCATCTGCTGGGAGATGAGGAAAACAGTGTCCCACCTGCTCAAATTACAAAGATACAACTTGAAGCAAGGCCATATGTACTGTACCTTTCAGAGTTACTTGTTTGTTTATAATCTTATTTACTTTTTATAAAGGTAAGTCATTTGGTTAAAAAAATATTATTCATGGAGCCGGTAGTGTCACTACAGAAACCAGTAAAAGGTACAATAAATCACTCAGCATTATTTAACTTGTCTGCCACTATTCTTCCTTTTTATGACTGACTTGTAAAGCTCTAATTTATTCCAAATGCTTAACCTTTTTTCTGAAATTAGGTAATGATCTTTTGTATCGATTTTTTTTTCAAAGGCTGGAAAAGAAAATCCAACAATTTCCTTGTATGTTGTTAATCTCAATGGGCCACTACACACTGTGGAAATTAAACGCCCCGATGATAAAAGGATAAGGTAAATGGAATGAATATGTGCTGAAGTTAATTTTCATATCTTTCTAAACCTCAGTTTGGTGTCATATTGAATTGTAGTCTCACTTCCTAAAGCTCACAAAGTAAGACGACTAAAAAATGGAGGTGTCAAATAATTCAGGTTACCTTTATTATTGCAGTTGTAGCTATTGTTCCCACTCAAAATGTCATTAAAAATATGGATATGGCCAATTGTGTGTTTTTATGCAATGTTATTCCATTTTCAAATATTTCTTCTCTATAATCAGTCAACAGTTACTAACTTAACTATTTATTGACATAATGTCACTTTCATGAAATTTGATTTAGTAAAGCTCTTACAAATAATAGATCAGTATTATATACAGCGTAAGGTCAACATTAATCATTATTCCTCAACAAATTACTAAATTACTAAATTACTGTAGAATATGTTTAAGGTCAAGATATTATGTTGATGTATCTTACAGCTTATGGTTAAGGACTATTATGAAATCTAGTAGTCTTGTTCCTGATTAACCTAAGCCATTTGCCAGAAGAAGACAGGATGAACAGGAGGTGAATGGAGTGTGCTGACTCAGATATCATCTTCTTAATGAATTTATGTTTCAGTCTGCAACAAGCAGAGTGAACCAAAAGTTAATCAGTGGCAATCTAATGTTAAAAGTGTGCCCACCACTCTATCTAGGTGCTTCTTGTCTAAAACAAAAAGATCACTATATCAGACAATTATGTCAAAGGTCAGAACATTTTTTGTAGAAAATAATCTTTGATGATCTCAGGAATAATAAGGCTTCTGGTGAACTTTTTGACTATAAAAGATATTTACCATTCACATTACTGAAAGTGTTGGTGCCCAATATTTATAAATTTCCTAATACCTCTACAAAACAGCTTTTGAATTATAAAGAAAATAGTGGCATTGTACCACAAATTCTTTTATTTTTCTTGATATTTAACTCCACATTATTAAGGCTACACGTCGCAACCATTTCTGTTGCCTCATTTGTACATGGAAGCTAGTCAAAATCTGTGTAATGAGATTCAGTAGAGTGGCACCATCAGAGAATCTGGCAGTTCCTATAGAATCCACAAGTGTAACACAGTCATTATGTGCAGTGAATAAAGAAGTGGTGATAAGAAGCAACCTCATAATACAGCAACCTGTCCTTGAGGTTTGCCACCTACCTCCTGTTAGAATGAAAATGTAATAGACAGTAACACAAAGACTGATTGATAACCATGCTTGTCATTTTGTTAGGAAACATTCAGAAATAAGTTTGTTAAAGGTAAACTGAAACCAGTAATAGGAAAGTATTTCCAATGTGACTATGTTATAGAACATTTTCGTGAAGTCCCACAAAACCATTTATATTTGACTTATCCATTTGCCCAAGCAAGCAAAGCAGGGCAGATCTAAGAAAAAGCGTATTCAACCAAAAGCCGAGATTGTACAATTTAAGTTTAACTTCCCCCAGTTTGTACTCGATACAATGTCATTTGTAACCCAACATCCTATTAGCTGTCATAACCACTTCTGTATTCCCTCTGCTGTAACACTTTAGTTTAGGTACTACAAAAATTAATCTATTACTTATTTAATATTATGTAAGATGACCTTAACAAACACTTCTTTGTGTCTTCATAATCCTTACAAAGCATCAGTAAAGTTTTCATTGATCTCTAAAATGTGACCTACTAACAAAACATCACTTTAGGTTGGTCTAAGTTGCTTAACTGAGCCACATTTCTGTTTATATTACATATTTAGCAGAAGACCTGTGAATCCTTCATATTTATAAGTACGAGTGGACATTCAAAAAGTTTCTGCACTTTTATATTTTCGTTGGATACGGTGAAGGTGGGAGAAGTAGTAATTGGGCATTAAAAAGTTGGTACAATGCTGGGAAAATTGCATCACAAACAAAGTTGACTATGTAAACATGATTTGTGAATTTGTTTTTAAAATTCTTAATAATTACAGTTTAAAAAAAGTGTGGAAACTTTGAACATCCCTTGTACTTTTATCAGCACGTCAATATGCCACACTGAACAGAGAAGAATAATCTTCTGATGTTCTGTAAGTGTTATGAAGACCAAGAGAAGCCTTTGTTAAGGTCTTGTTACATAAAAGTTAATGAGTAATACATGCATTTTCCAGTACCTTAAGTAAAGTGTTACCCTATCTGTTACATTTTCATCTTATTTTTCTCAACTAAGAGTGTTATTTTCTATTTGATATAGTACAGTTTGAGGCAGATGTATTCTACTACTTCAAGTTAGAAAACATTACATTCACTCAATGGGGAGCAAACCAGAAATTGTGCCATGTTTGGCTGCTGTTTTCAACACAGTCATAAACCAAAAATCTTTAAATTACTCTTTAATTGCTATTAATAACCAAACATAAAATTTGTTTTGCTATTCTCAGATTCTCTTCTTTTTATTATACAATATGACTCTTTTAATGAAGAAAAACCTGACTATGCTTAATTAAAAGAATGAAAAATATATCCTAATAATAAGAAAAATGTACTTAACAAGTTAATATGCAATGTACTTTTACACACTTTGTGCTTTTCAGAACGTAATATTTAAAAACAAAACTATATACTTCTTAACAATTTTTTTCTTGTACCAAATCTTAATTTAAAAGTAGTAACTAACCTCATTCACCACACTGTATTATTAAACCCCCTGAAAGATTACTTTTAATATACAGTAAATGGATTTAATCAGCTCATTAAATTATTCCCTCATTTTTCTTTCATTTATCATTTCAAAGGTTTTGGATGTTCTTGGACTCACTGAATAATATGTACAGTGGGTGAAACGTTCCGCACAAAAAGTATACTGCATAACTCATAATAATTCCACAAGGAAACATTCATAAGTATAAAAAAAAATAAATTGTACAGCATGCTGGAGTATACATTCATGATTCTGTGATAACAGATTCCTTATTTTCTGTATTTCTAGCTATGTAGTGTCACAGTAATGTTCTAGGACTGATGACGGGTCCTGAGTATATACAGTATAATGAAGACCTTGGGCTTAAACTGAGAAAATAATGCAAATAATATCTCTCATTAGGGAATATTACATTACTATGGTGAAATGGGCAACAAGTACAAAGCTTGCTGTGAACTGGCTGAACAGAGCCCAAAACATCTCTGTGATGACTCTGTGCGACGTCACCACTGGAGTTTGTACTAAGGTTTGTTTGGATTTTTTTTCTGTTATCTGCAATGTATTGTATCAAAAAAACTGTCATTTATAAATAATGAGGCAAACAGGCACATATGATTACAGCCATGTTTTACCACAGGGGATCATTTTAATTATTAGTTAACTTCATTGTGTTTTTTAACTCTTCCTCTTTATGTGGGTTGTCCCCTAAACAACTTCCAGCAAGTACTTGCAGTAAAATGTTTGATGAGCCCTGGTATAAAAATAGCAATACTGTATATACATATACATGTATATGAAATGGTATTCAGCTTGATTTTCCGCCTTAATTTATGTCTGAAGCAATTAAAAAAATTTACGAACAGACAGTGCTCCACTAAGGAATGGGTCATGTTATGACTGACCTTTAACTGTACAAAGCGTCACTTAGTTTTCAGAGTGGTACTCTACCAGATCTCTAAATCATTAGTATGCCCAACAACAATAATTCCTCATAATAATATAGTAGTGTTTAATTGCAAGAAGTATTTTTCAGCACTTAGCAGACATAACTTAGACAACTAATACACAAATTAGAAAGGTAAAACATTTCCCTGTGAACTGTGTAAAAGTTATATTTTCAACAACCTATTAATTGGAATTTGCAGCAGAAAATTACTTTTTTAGTCCAGACATGGTCAAATGTAAGCCTTCTTAGTGTATCATATTCCTCATTATTTTTTCAGAAACATGAAGATGAGAGCGAAGGTTGGCTGCACAGACAGGTGAGACCAATAGTGACCTTTTCTGGTTACTTTAACAAAGTAGAGCAGATTTTAGCTCAGCCAAGTAAGTCTCAACATTTTCTTAACTATCTTTTCCTTAATGCAACTGAAGGCAGATATGTGAATATCACACACCAGTGAAGAAATCTATAAGCAGAAATCCCTGGTTGCAGGGAAACTGAACTCCTTACGCTTTCATCATTTCTGCAGTGAACATCTGTATAGAAGTGATATGTACTACTACCTGTTTTAACTGTTATCTTCAAATATGTTATTAAACTCATCCTAGAATGTCTGGTTTTTTTTAGTAATGTGAATATATGTGAAATAAGTTAATTGTCCCTTTTTACATTAAACCATATCAGTTCTGAATCTCCAGTTTTTGAATATATCTTCGCCAGTCTATCCATCCAAGCATCCATCCATCCATTTGTTTGCTAGTCCACATAATCTGATTTAAGGTGATAGGGGAGCCAGAGCCTGCTAGATATGAAGTGACCCTGGTGCCATTTAAAGTAGCTCCATAAAATAAGAACTTAGGTGTTAAAAATCTTATAAACTTACCTTACAACGATCTTATCGTATTTTCATGTTCATAATTTCAAATAATAATAATAATACATTTTATTTATATAGCGCCTTTCCCATGCTCAAGGCACTTACAGAATATAAGAAAGAACGGCAGGGTATACGGTATATAGCATTGTACAAACCAAATAAATAAATAAATGAAGATTAAGACAGTAAATTCAGAGAAAGCCTAACGGACAACAGAATTGATGGTCTAGCACACACACACACAGGTTACATGAGCATCTTGACAGAGAAGTAATCTGAGCGAAGGGTAATAAAGTCAGGTAGAGCTAAAAGCCTTCCTGAACAGATGAGTTTTGAGTTGTTTTTTAAAAGAATTCATGGAGTCAGCTGATCTGATTAATTTCGGTAGGTCATTCCGGAGTCTGGGCGCTATACAGCTGAAGGCCCTGTCACCCATGGACTGTAGAATAGTGTGGGGTACAACAAGATTGCCAGAATCGGAGGACCTTAGTAGGCGGGCAGGCACATAGTGATGGAGAAGGTCACTGATGTAGTTTGGCGCAAGGTTTTTAAGGCTTTGTAGATTATTAGTAGGATTTTATATTCGATTCTGTAAGACACAGGGAGCCAGTGAAAGCGAAGCAAGATGGGTGTGATGTGCTCGCTGGCTGCTGGTTCGAGTAAGGACTCTTCCAGCCATTTTAAATAAGCTGGAGCTGTGATATAAGATTAGATGGGGAACCTGCCAGTAGGGAATTACAATAATCAATGCGGGATGTGATAAAAGCATGGACAAGTTTCTCAGCATTAGAAAAGGAGAGGAAGGAGCGAACACGGGATATGTTACGGAGGTGAAAGTAAGAAAGTTTCTTAATGTGATTTATGTGGGTGGAAGAAGAAAGGGAGGTATCAATAATGACACCAAGATTCTTTGCAGTAGAGGCAGGGCTGATGAGATCACTGCCAAGATTGACTGGGAAAGAGCTCATTTTATTAAGTTGCATTTTAGTCCCAATTTGCATGAGTTCAGTATTTTTGCAATTTAATTTTAAAGAGTTCTGCTCCATCCAGGTTTTAATTTCACTAAGGCAGGTTGTGAGCTGAGAAAGCTCTGATGTAGTTCCACTTTTAACATTGAAGTAGAGTTGAGTATCATCTGCATAAAAATGATAGCCCAGTCCATAGCTAAATGAGTTATCCCATTGACTGTGTCATGTTTTGGCACTATAAAATGTCCATCAGAAACCTTTTGGCAGGCTTTTGGCCAGTCTTAATCTTTAATCAATAAGACATTTGTCATATTTCATGATTGTTGCTGCCCGCTTACATACCTCAACCCACGTATATTTAATGGTTTTTGTAAAGTGTGGGGCAGAATTTTAAACAGTTGAGATGTGGGTTCGCTTCCCAGGTCCTCCCTATGTGGAGTTTGCATGTTCTCCCCGTATCTGCATGGGTTTCCTCCAGGCGCTCCGGTTTCCTCCCACTGTCATGCAGGTTAAATTGTCCCTATTGTGTGCTTGGTGTGTGCCCTGCGGTGGGCTGGCACCCTGCCTGGGATTTGTTCCTGCCTTGCGCCCTGTGTGGGCTGGGATTGGCTCCAGCAGCCCCTTGTGACCCTGTGTTAAGATGTGGCGGGTTGGATAATGGATGGATGGATGCTGTCCATTTTTAGGATCATAAAGCTGTGCTGTCTTGTGCGTTTAGTTTAAAAACTAACCCATACAGAACTCACTTCAATTTAATAAACTATTCTACTTTTCTGACTAGTCAATATAACCTGCTGTTAGTTCAAGTGTCCAGTTGTGCTTTTTAGTGAGAGTAGAGACTACAACAAGTTGACATTACCATTCCAAACAGACCACGGCAATTCACGTCTTGTTCTGAAGTTAGGTTTTACTTTCCAATCTCGTGTTAAACACTCCAGTGGAAGTGACCTCGTAAGTTGTGACTGCTAAAAGCTATAAGAGCTATAAGTCCAAAACCCCATTATTATGATAGAAGACAAAAATCTTTTAAATGTTAAAAAATAGCATTTTAAATACCAAAAGCAGTAATGTCTATGCCTGTATTAATACACATTGGAAAAATAGTTTTCTGCAACCAAATTTGCACCTGGCACTTCATACATATTTCTGTATTATCCTACTTCATTTTAATGCCATGTAAGTGACAGTTTAGGGATGGGGTCAAACATTTGATATCAAGTTAAATTCAGATTATGATTCTACAGTGTTCAAAATGTCAAGAAAAGATAATGTCTGTATGTGTGTCTGATGTCCGTTTTACAATTTTCTTTGGAAAATGATGTGTTTTGTTTTGCGTTGTGTAGAACTCCCAGCAAAGACAGAACATTTGACTTCTGAATAAACTGATCTATCTTTTTTAAACAAGCTGCGTTGTGTTTGCACATTGTTTTCGGTTCAGTTTAGTCCAGTACTTATCCCCGTTTCCTTCAAAAACATTGTGACGTATACCAGCAATAACTGCTGTAGAAATGTTTTAATTATATCAAGATTTTTGCTGTCAGTTGTTTGCCCTACTAGAGCATATGCTGGATAATGAAGTGAAAGAAATATACGCATAATAGATCCATAAAGGTCGACGTGAACAGAGGCTTTAATCCACCCCGTACCAGTATGTCTATCTATGCAGCTTATTTTTTCATTTCAACCAATGTGTTTTGTATCAAATTTAACATTATTAAAGTTGTTTATTTGATTCAGTTTCCTGTTCATTTTATTTTATTTGTGTACATAATAAATATCATGTAAGTAAATGTACTTGAATATGTATTATTTTACAGCACAACCGGCTGAACTGTATTGAAAAATCTTTAATTTCCTATAATATTACTAATGTACATTTGTCTATTAGCAAATTAGGTAGAATTATACCATATGCAATAATTAAGCTTTATATAAAAATGAGCTTCCATTGGGATGTATTGGACTCCTTTCTATTTGAATGATGTTAAATAATTGCAATAATATTTATTAAATGCACCATATTTTATTTGAAAGAATGAAGCTCCAGTGTTTTCCAAAGATGGAAAGAAGTTTTTCTTCATAAGAGCAATACCACAAGGCGGCAGAGGGAAGTTTTTTCATATTGCAATGGCTTCTTCACAAGTAAGCTTACAGATCCATTTAAAATATTTTATTCATAGTAGCTAAGTTATTGTGAAACCAGCAAATAATACCTCCTAAGAGTCTTCTGTTCTGTTTTGGTCAACTTGCTGGCCTCAGTTAATTCTTTATCATGTTACAATAATGTATATTGTTAAATATTGAGCATTAAATGTTTGTGAATTTCACTTTTTTGTATCCAACAAAAATCACACAGTGCCTTTAGGTCTTCTTTGGTGGAAATTGTATAAAAGATTCTGTAATTTTCAGTAAATCTTTGTCAGTTGTTGTAGTTTTCTTTTGGTTTCTCTGCCCTGATTCTGCCTAGGTTGTAGTTGTACTTCAAACCATGTTAGGTACAAGGATTCAGTACAACCTAAACGTTAGGATTTTTGTAGTGCAAATTAAAGATCTTACTTCTTAACTGGTATTTAAATTTATACAACTCCAACCATTGTTCAGTGAGTGTCACTTTACTTCAAGAAACCTAACTCCCTGTATATGTCAGATTTTGAACAGACAAACTTCAGATCTTTTAGGAAACCTAATTTACCATGAAATGGCCTTTACAGTTTACAGAAACTGGCTATGCCTTAAGGTCTCTCACTTCACCTCACCGCAGATTAAAAAAATACACAGCCTGTTTTCAGATTTTCAGAAATCTACTAGACATATCTAAAAAATGGTGGAATCCCAAATTGGTTTAATGTATTGCATACTGCAGACAATCTGTCAAGTGTAGGGATTATTTGTACTTTTGTGGAAAAGAAGGGTAAAGCATAATAATGGCAGTTATTGCAGTAATGGAAACTAGGTTTTTAAATTCTTTAGGACAGAAAACATTTTAATCGGTGCTAACAAATGAATTTTATATTTTATTTCTGTTATTGAGACATCATATTCTGTTTATTATTTGTACAATTCAAAGTACACTTTTGGGTGTTTGTATACAACTGAAACAGGCACCAGATTTTTGTACTGTATATGGTTGGGTTGAAACAAATTCAGTATTCTTTAATTTTAAAAGGACAATTTTGTGTTTGAAGTAGTTCTTATGCAAGTAACATTTCAGGGATTTGTAAATACTTCATTATCTAGGGATGCTCCAATTTTTCATGAATTGTTTTTTCTGTGCTTTTTGAACATACGAATTATTGACAAATGGAATGTTTAGTAATATCTATATTTATATATATGTATTTTTTCACAAGCCAAACATTAGTACTGATACGTTACAATCGATAACGTCCGGAGACTGGGATGTGACAGAGCTTTTGGCATACAATGAAGCTAGACAAATCATGTAAGCATTCCTCTTTCTATAAATTGCTGGGATTTTGTTTTTTCTTATCATTTAATGTAACTATTTAATAAACATATATGCTTTGTTGATATTACATGTATTAAAATGTGGTAAGCTAGTATGTAAACTAATGACATATAATATATACAGTATTATATATTTCATGAACACATATAGATAAGCATTTTTATTTTCATTTAATTATTTGACTAGTCACTTTTTATTTTATACTCACTTGATTTAACTTTTACACTACCATATTGTGTTTAGGTGGAACACTTAATTTTTAGACAGTAAAATATGTGACATCAATATCTAGAGTGGTTGAAAAACAAGGTCAGTTACTTTTTAATTAATAAATGGTCAGATCTGTTTAGCTTCCAGATTAATTTCTCACTAGGAGATGAATCATGTTTAAATACCCTAAACTACTGATGAAATATGTGTCAAATAAACCATACTTTATTCATCAGATTAGGCACTCAATTGCATAAAATAAAAATAAACTGCTTTGTTGTACTAAATACCTAACTATAAACAATACTTTGGAATTAAACAGCGTTTAGGAAACTGCAGTGGGCTGCCGCCCTGCCCGGGATTTGTTTCCTGCCTTACGTCCTATGTTGGCTGGGATTGGCTCCAGCAGACCCCCGTGACCCTGTAATTAGGATATAGCAGGTTGGATAATGGATGGATGGATGGATGAATTTAGGAAAATGCTTGAAAATAAATGTAGTTGCATTTTTTCAATAATAATTTTTGATTGTTTTTTTTAACCATCAGCTATTTTCTGAGTACAGAAGATAATCCAAAAAGAAGGCATCTTTACAGGTAAACAAAGTGTGTTAATTGTTTTTTTTTTTAATATATGTTATTCCCTTAAACATAATAAATGGTAGAAAATATAAATATGCATGTACTTTATTACACCTCTTAAATGGATTATGGTGTTTTGTCTAAGAATGTAGATACTCCATTATTTATCAGTTAATAAGACACTAATTTCTGTTATTGAGCCACATTTTTATTTTTTGTTCCCACCACATACAAATAGTACAGTCAAAAAATATTGTCTTGTGAGAAAAGTGGACAATAGTGACTTTGCCTTTCTCTTTTCTAATTATAGTTTAATTATTTTTTAATGGCTCATCAGGAATGAACACCTTTTTTTACAGTACTATCTCTGATTTAGATTTAAAAATTAACAAAAAATCTCCTAGACAAGCATGTGGAGTGTATTATTGAGTATGACTTGCAATACTTAAAAATTACAATTTTGCAAAGAACTTTGCCATTGCTTCAGTTCCTTCTGTTCAGATTAATGTAACTCATTGCAACAATAATCTTCCCAAAACAGTGAAATGAAAGGGAACTGCTACAGTCTCGACATGCACAGCACACCATGACAGTGAAATTCCTCCAATAAATAGACCACTGTGATATGTAATTATACTTGAGTTCCATTTGCTCAGCTGTAGAAATTGATTTTTGTGTAATTAAAAAGACATTACCATCCCAGTATATAATTGTGTTTTTTAATTTTAGTGCTGCCACCACTGGGCTATATAACCGACAATGCCTTTCTTGTAATCTGATTGAAGGCTGTGGCTATGTTGGTGCTTCCTTCAGTCACAATATGCAGTACTTCCTCTTAGACTGTAAAGGTAGGTTTCCGCAACAAATATGCAATTCAAAAATATGACCTACCTTGAGGTGTGGGTGGGGCATGAGAGGTGGAGGGGGAGACGGCAAACTGTTTACAGCCCTATCAATGCTTATATTTTAATTGCAGCAGTACAGGGCTCAACAAATGAAAGTTTAAAATCTAGACTGATGTTAATTTCCTCCTTTTGTACAGGAAGATGAACTCTATGGAATAAAGATCAAATCATATTGATTGGAAATTGAAATTAGTAAGTTGGAATGTTAAAGGTCTAAATCGTTACCAAAAATGTTCTCTCATATCTCAGATTCATGAGACCAGATATATATTTTTCCAATAATCAGTTTTGGTTTAAAAGAGACTGGATAGGTCAAATGATCAGAGTAAGTCAATACTATAGGTCAAAAGGTCATCGTAAAAAATGTAAAGAGAACTTTGTAGTAGAGCAGTGATATATTAAAGAAATCTTTGTGGTGGATAAACAAGGAGCTAAAAAGAAAGCCATCCATCCATCCATCCTCTTCCGCTTATACGAGGTCGGGTCGCGGGGGCAGCAGCTTAAGCAGAGAGGCCCAGACTTCCCTCTCCCCGGCCACTTCTTCCAGCTCTTCCGGGAGAATCCCAAGGTGTTCCCAGGCCAGCCGGGAGACATAGTCCCTCCAGCGTGTCCTGGGTCTTCCCCGGGGCCTCCTCCCGGTTGGACGTGCCCGGAACACCTCACCAGGGAGGCGTCCAGGAGGCATCCTGATCAGATGCCCGAGCCACCTCATCTGACTCCTCTCGATGCGGAGGAGCAGTGGCTCTACTCTGAGCCCCTCCCGGATGACTGAGCTTCTCACTCTATCTTTAAGGGAAAGCCCAGACACCCTGCGGAGGAAACTCATTTCAGCCGCTTGTATTCGCGATCTCGTTCTTTCGGTCGCTACCCATAGCTCATGACCATAGGTGAGGGTAGGAGCGTAGATCGACTGGTAAATTGAGAGCTTTGCCTTACGGCTCAGCTCCTTTTTCACCACGACAGACCGATGCAGAGCCCGCATCACTGCGGATGCCGCACCGATCCGCCTGTCGATCTCATGCTCCATTCTTCCCTCACTCGTGAACAAGACCCCGAGATACTTGAACTCCTCCACTTGGGGCAGGATCTCTCCCCCAACCCTGAGAGGGCACTCCACCCTTTTCGGCTGAGGACCATGCTCGGATTTGGAGGTGCTGATTCTCATCCCAGCCGCTTCACACTCAGCTGCGAACCGATCCAGAGAGAGCTGAAGATCACGGCCTGATGAAGCAAACAGGACAACATCATCTGCAAAAAGCAGTGACCCAATCCTGAGTCCACCAAACCGACCCCTTCAACACCCTGGTTGCGCTTAGAAATTCTGTCCATAAAAGTTATGAACAGAATCGGTGACAAAGGGCAGCCCTGGCGGAGTCCAACTCTCACTGGAAACGGGCTCGACTTACTGCTGGCAATGCGGACCAAGCTCTGACACCGGTTGTACAGAGACCGAACAGCTCTTATCAGGGGTCCGTACCCCATACTCCCGGAGCACCCCCCACAGGATTCCCTGAGGGACACGGTCGAATGCCTTTTCCAAGTCCACAAAACACATGTAGACCGGTCGGGCAAACTCCCATGCACCCTCCAGGACTCTGCTAAGGGTGAAGAGCTGGTCCACTGTTCCGCGA
Source organism: Polypterus senegalus (assembly GCF_016835505.1). NCBI lineage: Eukaryota > Metazoa > Chordata > Cladistia > Polypteriformes > Polypteridae > Polypterus > Polypterus senegalus. The sequence continues at coordinate 172,826,266 of NC_053158.1, read as the reverse complement.
CCAGGACGGAAACCACACTGTTCCTCCTGAATCCGAGGTTCGACTATCCGACGGACCCTCCTCTCCAGAACCCCCGAATAGACTTTTCCAGGGAGGCTGAGGAGTGTGATCCCTCTATAGTTGGAACACACCCTCCGGTCCCCCTTTTTAAAGAGGGGGACCACCACCCCGGTCTGCCAATCCAGAGGCACTGTCCCGATGTCCATGCGATGTTGCAGAGACGTGTCAACCAAGACAGTCCTACAACATCCAGAGCCTTAAGGAACTCCGGGCGTATCTCATCCACCCCCGGGGCCCTGCCACCAAGGAGTTTTTGACCACCTCGGTGACTTCAGTCCCAGAGATGGGAGAGCCCACCTCAGAGTCCCCAGGCTCTGCTTCCTCATTGGAAGGCATGTTAGTGGGATTGAGGAGGTCTTCGAAGTACTCCTCCCACCGACCCACAACGTCCCGAGTCGAGGTCAGCAGCGCACCATCCCCACCATATACGGTGTTGACACTGCACTGCTTCCCCCTCCTGAGATGCCGGACGGTGGACCAGAATCTCCTCGAAGCCGTCCGAAAGTCGTTCTCCATGGCCTCTCCAAACTGGTAGAAAGTCCAGCCCCTCTTAAGGAGATTGGTTCCAGAGTCCAAGCTGTGCGTCGGGGTGAGTCCGACTATATCTAGCGGAACCTCTCGACCTCGCACTAGCTCAGGCTCCTTCCCCTTCAGAGAGGTGACATTCCACGTCCCAAGAGCCAGTTTCTGTAGCCGAGGATCAGACCGCCAAGGTCCCGCCCGCCACCACCCAACTCACACTGCACCCAACCTCCTTGGCCCCTCCCATAGATGGTGAGCCCATGGGGAGGAGGACCCACGTTACCTCTTCGGGCTGTGCCCGGCCAGCCCATGGGTGCAGGCCCGGCCACCAGGCGCTCGCCATCGAGCCCCACCTCCAGGCCTGGCTCCAGAGGGGGGCCCCGGTGACCCGCGTCTGGGCAAGGGAAAACGTTGTCCAAAGTTTTTGCTCTTCATCGGAGGTTTGTTGAACCGCTCTTTGTCTCATCCCTCACCTAGGACCAGTTTGCCTTGGGTGGCCCTACCAGGGGCATAAAGCCCCGGACAACATAGCTCCTAGGATCATTGGGACACGCAAACCCCTCCACCACGATAAGGTGACGGTTCAAGGAGGAGTTTTTTTTTTTTAAAAGAAAGCTACAAGGAAAAAACAGTTGTAAAAACAAATAATACTAATTGCTAACTCTAAGGCATATGAGAACAGTGGTGAAAAAGAATATTAAAAATGTGGTCAAAACACAGTTGGAGGGAAGTATAGCAGAAAAGGAGAAAGATGGCCCAAAAAGATTCTTTCAGTATTTTAGCAGTAAAATAAAAGGTAAAGGATGAGGTGACGAATATGAGGAATGGTAAAGGTGAATTAAAATATACAGAAAGTGAAATAGAAAATTTTTGAACTTGTGTTTTATTGAAGTTTACACATGTAAAGAAGTAAATAGCCTCACATAATTAACAAGGAATACTAAGGAGGTACTTCCAATTTTTTAAATTGTACAGGGAGAAATACTGTTTAGATTAAATAAACTGAAATCTAAAAAATCACCAGGACCAGATAATATTTATCAATGAATGCTTTAGGAAGTTAGTTGTTACATATATAAAACCATGGCACATATTTTTGAAAATCTCTGCACATTGGGGAAATTCCTAATGGCTGGACGTTAGCAAATATTATCCAAGATCCAAGTAACTATATGCCAGTAAGCTTAATTTTTATCACAAGTAAATTAATGAAAGGAATTATTAAGAAAAAGATCCATCAGCACAAGTGTATAACACTCTTATTAGGAAGTTGTTAACAGACTGGTTCAGACTTGAAAATTATGTTTCACTAATATATTTGAATTCTATAAGGAAGCAACAATAGATTACAATAAGAGAAGTGCTTTTGACATTATTTATGAGGCTTTTAACAAGGTAGCATATGAAAGGTTTGTGATCAGTATTAAAGAAATAGGAATTCAAGGTGCAGTCGGTTAAGGTTGCAGATGATATCAAAACCAGGTGGAAGGGCAGATAATGTAGAATCGACTACATTTTTACAGAGGGACTTGGACAGGATACAGTCCTGAGCAGATTTGTGTCAGATAAAATTCAATGTAAGTAAATGTAGGTATTAAACATTGGGAGTGGAAATGTTACATTTAAATACACAATAGGAGGTCTAAAATTTAAAAGTGCAATTTATGAGAAGGATGTAGGAGTCATAGTTGACTTATCACTAGGCACGGTCTGTATCCAGATGTTGTACAAAAGCAGTCAGGAAGGCTAATAGGTTTTGTAAGGTTTTATATCATGATATGTGGAGTACAAGTCAAGTTTATTCTCAAGTTATACAGTATAACTTATTGATCAGATTCCATCTGAAATACTGTTTATAGTTTTGGTCTCTATATTACAAAAGAGACATAAAAGCACTACAGAAGGTTCAGAGAAGAGCAGCTAGGTTAATTCTTGGAATAAGAGATATGAGCTGTGAGGAAAGATTGAAGGCTGAAAGCTGAACCTTTTCAATTTAAGCAAATAAAGAATAAGACATGAAGTGTTTAAAATTATCAAATTATAGTGCAGTGTATCCCCATTGTTAATTTAAAATAAACAAGTACACATGGACAGGAATGGAAACTTGTTAATGGTAAATTTCACACAAATGTTAGAAAGTTTTACTTCATGCAAAGAACCATGGGCACATGGAAGACATTTCCAAGCAGTATGGTGGAGTGTAGGACTTTAGAGACCCTCAAATCACACATTGATGTTATTTTTGGAGAATCTAAGTGAACAACAGAAAGGACAAGCTCATTGGGCTGAATGGCCTGTTCAACTCTCAGTTCTTCTATTTTTCTAATGTTTCATTCTGTCCATAACATAAAGACTTGGGGAGTGAGAATCCACATACACAGGAGCAATTCCTCTTTCTCTACATAGACAATAACAGTTTCTGAAGTGCACTGTGAACAAAAAACTAAGCAAAAATAAAACCGGTTTCATCACCATACATATTAATAGTAATTATATATTGTGAAGGAAACCGGGGAGTCAACAGCTCAAGCCCCTAACATGAACACAACAAGAGTGTGGTTTATTCAACCCAAATTCCTTCTACAGTAGCACAAATTAGCACAAGCACAGGTTTCTCTCTCCACAATTCACAATAATCTCTCTCCTTCCAACTCTTACCACATCACTGCCCTCCTCCAGTTAAGCGTTGCCTACCTTCCTCCCAACTCCATCTCATCTGGACAACGGAGTTCGGTCCCTTTTATTGAGGACCTCGGAGTACCAGGGCCACTGCACTGATGGAAGTAGTTCCACGTCATATGGAAGTCCCATTTTAGGTGACACATCTCCCTGCAGCGCCCCCTTGCGGCACCCAGGGGCTCCAGCAGGGTTGTGTTGCAGGACTACACTTCCCAGCAGTCCTTACTGGTTCCATACTGGGCAACGCTATCTAGGGCAGCTGCCATCTAATGTGCTGGGGGAGTAAACAGTCCTTAGTGACATCCTATTTGGCCCTCTTTTCTGGGTCTGATCCCTTTCTCTACCCAGGCCGGGATACCTGTTTGCCTATTAGCCGTCTCCCATCCAGGTAAGGAACCATCCCAGCCCGTCCAGCCCCTGTGGCATCTATATATAGTGATTTTCTAATGTACTAATCATAAACAATGTATGACTTCTTGCATTGGTTCCTAGTATGAGCTCTCATTGACTTAGAGTGGTGTTTTTAATGTTGCTTAAATCTAGAAAAACATATCTTTCTGTGATTTCTGGAATTGAGTGTATTTTTATTGTTGACTTTTATCTCTTTTGTAGCAATAGATGTTTGGGTGTTGTATTATAACTCCTCTATTGTAATATATACAGTATATCTGAAAATAAATCAAATTTCCTAAAAATGTAACTTCCTACATGATACACTCTTAATTTTAACGAAAAGTACATTATAGGAGACAAATTAAAATAAATTATATTTCATCAAAAAGCTCTTAAAAGTGAAAAAATGAAGCAATTTCTATCATAGCAGAATCATAGTAGTGCATCTGGCTATAACTGGCAGCATAGGATTTTGCTTATAAAATATTCCTAAGCACAATTTTTCATGGCAATTAAGTGCCTGCTTAGTTTGGTGTTTATCATTATGAGCATGAGGGCAGAATATGAGCAAATCCAATATTAGGTATTGGGTGTACAGCCACAAGATGAAGAAGAAGCAGGCCATACAGGCACACTAGGCTTGTTCTGAAAACAAAGCCAAAGTTGAAACCAGAAAATCAGAATATTCTAACATCAAACTATAAATGAAATCCTGAACTCAAAGTCAAATGAAATAAAACTGGATTTTGAACTAACCAAAGCTTCATACGTGCACAGTTTATTTTACTGTTTGTATCCACAATGTCAGAGAACCCGGAAGTGCCCAACACTGACCTTTTTACACTTTAACCTGTAATGTCACCTGTCAAAGTGTTAGAAACCACCCACAGAATCCAACCTGAAGTTATGGGGAGTCGCAAAAATATTTTAACATCTTCAACATAATGTTACCCTAAAAAAAATCTTTGAGACATGGAATCAGTGCAAAAAAATCAAGCCAGAGATTTCCAAATGCAGTAAATCTTTAATATCAATGGATTTTATTCCCAATTGGCTACAGCAGTAATGATTTAAGTATATAATAATAAATGGGTGAATACCTATGAGACCAATTAATTGTGTTTATATTTAATTCATTTAGATCACTTTGCAGATATCTCTTTTCACTTTGACTTTAAAAAGTCTTTTTGTGTTGATCAGTGTTTGAAGAGCCAAATTAAACCCACTGTGATTCGATGTTGTATAACAATAAAATGTGAAAACTTTCAAGGCGTGAATACTTTTTATTGGTGCTGTAATTAGTTTGATGAGCTTGTTGCATTCCTGAGATGATAGATAAAAAAAAGGCAAAAGGATGCTTTGATTATAGTAGGGTGTCCTTAATTACTTATCAGATAACAATAACACATGATTTTTCTGATGGTAATTCCAACGTCTCCTCAATTTGTATGTAATAAAAAGACACATACTGTAAATTATAGCTTTAAACTTGATTTATACATGCATATTTTTCACATTAGGTACTCATCCTATAAAGATTTCTGATTGTGTGAATAGTTACCCTGGTTCTGTCTTTTTATTTAATGAGATTAGGCGAACTACTCATTTGTTTTCATTTTTTTTTTCACTAATAATATTTCAGTAGTAGTAAGGTGTTGTACCGTGGTAGCCATTTTTGATACAATGAAAGGTCAAGCAAAATGACACCTGTAATTGGCTATCTGAACAGATTACAATATGCAAGCTTTCAAGGCAGCTCAGGCTTCTTCTTTAGGCAGGTTGTAATGCAAAAACCGAAGAACCCTGTGTTTATAAGGACACTAGAACAGAAATAGCATTGGAAAAACTCTTCTGTGGGTCATCTTCAATGTAAAAAAATAACGGTCCACTCCAGCCTAAGATTCATTTAGAAGGAGAGGAGAACAATATATGGTCAAGATCTTTTGATACAATAACTGTCCAGCAAAGGCTTTTGAAGTTTTTGATGGGTTTTCTTTACAGTGTGGATTGTCTGGTCTGAACTGATAAGACACTAGAGTGTGGTGGTCCCATGATGTTTGCTCAATACCTAGAGGTTATGCTGGGCAGCTCGTGGTGGAACAAGAGTTTAATGGATAGCCAGAATTTCTCCATACTTCAGGATACAGCATGTGGTGTATAATGGGTGATATTTCTGTCTGTCTGGTGCTCTGGTGCTCTGGCCTCTTCACATATCCAGCTCAAAGCAGTCTAACATGCAGCTTGTAATTAAAGGTTCAGCTTCAATTTCAATATTTGTCAGTGTTCTGAGTGGGAGTACTTTAAAAACAGTCCCTTATACAGTTAATGTTAGTAATAGTATGTCATGAGTGTAATTTGTTCTTCAGTTCTACCCAAATGGGAAGATTCACTGAGCCCCTGGATTGCTTCACATTTTTCACTTCCCGGCTAAAGTTGCTTCAGAAACATAAACTATCTGCAGTTAATTTACTGCACTCCAGCACTAACACCAATTTCTAGAAGAATTTTATTCTTTCCAGATCCAACAAACTGCTGTTGTGGGTATCTAATAGCAACTGGCACAAATGTCTGTAAATTAATCCTGCATTTGAGCGCTCTAAAATGGTCAACGATCTTATTACATATAATGATTGTACTCACAGTTATTATACAACATCAATTTGAACACCTCTTAAAATGCGTTTTCCTGTACACTGGGACCAATTTTTCTAATATTATCGAAAATTCATTTTTTAAAAAGGCTAATAAAGTTGAAAGTACTGCTTTGGTAAAAAGTAGTAGTCAGCAGATTTTTTACTTAAATTGATACATTTTACCTGAACTTACAAAATTTTTTTATAAAATAATTGCAGAGTTCCAAAGTGTAACCTCTTTTCTGTAATAACTAAGAACACTAATTAAATATCAAATACTGTGGCTTTAAAAAGGAATTCATTTGCAACACTAAATAAAGTTCAGTTTAATGATTTTAGAGAAAACTGACATTTTTTGACATTTGAAAGACAGGTGTGATTCATTGTTTTGTTGCCATACAAATTTTATGTTCTGAAATATATAGGGTAGCAGAGGGAAACAGGAAACTTTGGAACTAGTTGTTGGTAACCGTAAGGCGTCAGCAGTTGTTTGGGACCAATACGACCTCGTTTAGAACCCCTTGCCATTGGTTGTAATGGAGCAGTGGAGTGGTGCACGACGAGCGTTCGCTATGAAAGCCTTTTATAAGAATGGTGATAGTGTGACTGCTGCACAAAGGGAATTTTGGCATCATTACCAGTTAGGACGTCATGATCATGTCCCGTCATGTCATGCAATTACAACATGGGTGCGTAATTTAGAAAAGATGGGTTCAGCCTTAAAAAAAGAAGTCCCCAGTTGGAGCCACTTTGTGTACCGCCCAACAGTCAATGGCAGCTATTCGACAATTGTTTGGAAGGCACATCATTTGACAAAGCAATGATATTCCATGGATTGCGAGATCCCCAGATCTCACTGTTTGTGATTTTTTTCTGTGTTGACATCTTCAAAATCAAGTGTACCACACACATCGTGCAACCATTGCTGAACTAAAAAAGGAGGATTAAAGAGGAAATTGCTGGCTTTCCTCTTGACTTGTTACATCCAGCAATGCAGAATTTCCATAGCCAGCTGTCAGAATGTGTACGGAGAAATGGACAAGTTTTCATAAAATAACATAAAATGATTATTGAATGAATATTGATTACCATTATTATTTGTATATCATGTACAGTATATTTCATCGTTAAATGTATTTTGTAATGTGTTTATTCATGCATTGAACATCAACTTAAAATTTCTCGTTTCCCTGCACCACCTTGTACTAGGAAATCACATATTTAACCGCATCCTTCTTCATGGAATTTCACAATTAATTTTTGAGAAAAGCAAAAGCATTGATTTTGTAGAGAATCTTATCAAAAAATATCAGTTTTCTTTAGACATATAATAATATCAACAAGGAGAGTCCCATTTGTTGAACACTGAAGTCTTAACTCTGGTACAACAGAATAACATTAATATGAAGAATATTATCAGTTAGAATACACATGTCAGTCATATAAAATTATACACATTGTACGAGCAAAAAACACATCAGCATCACGCAAAAACGGCACCTTAAGGACAGACAGAACAACAGGTTGGGGTACCACATTGGTAAGCCCTGTTTAATGGTTCAAACTCAAAATAATGTAAATGAAATGATCACAGCCATGGTTTAGATTGCTGTTCTCAAACTGAACTGCCATTTGCACCGAGTAGCTGGTATATGGTGGGTTTTTTTGGAAAGGGCGGTTATGGAGTGTCAGGTGAGTTGTCTTCTGAGATTTGCAATTCGGAAACGTGGATGGAAAAGGAGAAGGAGTTAGCAACAGCACCCTCTCTCGACTTAGAGTGGTACTGTTTATGTTTTAAGAGCCTTGAAGGCGTACCTTAGGTACACATGCATGACAGCACATAGATGTGGTCTGTCAAAGAAAGCTGCATTTCTGCAGTGGCCATTTCCCTCTGAATATGAACTCCCTTTAAAGTGGGTGCCAATCTCATCAGTAGCACTACCACAGGTTTATCTTAGTATTAGGGTTGCTTATTAAATAACAATATACTGCAACACTGTATTCAAAGAGGTTATCAATGATACAAATCTCCCATTTTTACAGGTCACTCGAAACACCTACAAAACTGAAAACTAAATTGGGATAAAGACAAGCTGAACGTTTTGTGACATCTATGACCTACTTGCACCTGTTTGTGGCCATGCACAGTAGAAAAAAAAAATTCTGAAATATCTACCATGCAGCAGTGAAACCTCAGACTGAGCAATAATACATGCACTGCACTGAATGGGTCAATCTATACTATTAGGTGTGTCTATTAAATAACAAGACTGATTAAATAACTCACCTTTATTTATATGTATTACAAATTTAATGCTTGTCCCCTTCAACTCTCCATTTGCACTAATACATTGCTGCAGTCTTGTTTTCCACAGTAAATCAGTTTCTGTCAGCTGTTTTAACACATCCGGCGTTTTCTTCTTTACAGCATCAACTGATTCAAAGCGTGTCCCTTTAAGCACTGATTTAACTTTTGGGAAAAGTTAAAAGTCGCACGTTGCTAAATCGGGGAAATATGGAGGATGTTCAAGTGTACTAATGTGCTTGTCGGTCAAAAACTGCTTTACAGAAAGTACTGTGTGAGCATGCGCATTGTCCTGGTGAAGAATGGAACCATTTTCCCACAGTTGCCTTCTGACTTTTTCTCTCAGCTTTATCAAAACTTCCTTATAATAATTCTGTTTAACTGTTGTGCCTTCTGGAACCCATTCCCATTACACCCTTGATATCGAAAAACACAATGATCATGGCTTTGAATTTTGACTTGCTTTGATGAGCTTTTTTCATTCTTGGTCCAGGGTGTTCATCATCTTCGACATTCTCATGTCCCACGCTGAATCTTTTGTGCCACTCAAACACGCGCATGAGACAGGCAGTCATTCCCATAAGCTGTTTGAAAACATTCTGTGGGAGTTTTCTGCAATTTTACTAAAAATGTCTAATTGACATGTTGTTCAACTTTTAAACGTAACATTTTTTCGGCACACTACAGAAAACACAACCAAACTAAATGCCGACTCACAATCAATTGAATGTCATAGAGTGTTGCTGCTTGTCATGCAGGTTCAGATATGTTCAAGGTCACCACGCATACAGTTATAACTGGTTCTGACTACTTTGTTTACTAGGTGGAATCACAGTCTCGTTATTTAATAGACATACCTCGTATCCACACAGTGCTGAGAGGCATGGATAAGCCATTAAAACGCATTTGTGATGAGGAGCAGGGGCTACTCTATAAACAGTGTGTACGCACAAAAAATGTATGCCCGTTTCTTCACATACTTTGAGATGTATAAAAGCTAAAGTTGGAATAAAGCCGCGCACATTTTCACAGTAGCCTCCTGCTTTGCATACACACATTTCTGCTTAGTTTTGCAAACTGGCAGCACCCAGCATCAAAGCAGTGCTACTGTCTCTGTGTCATTTACTTTTCTTTTTCATACTTGTGTCAGTGATACGGGGTTTACAGTATCAAATACATTGAAATTATTTGCATATCGTTTACAAATTTAATTCACTTGATGGTAATTATTCTGTATCAATCAATGGCCAAACTATTCCAACTACCATAGCTGCTTTAGTATTGTTAGAAGACATTGCAAATGTAAAAATTGCAAGAGAGCGTGTATTTACAGATGATGATGATGCCTGGCTTCTAAGTCGATTTCAATTTCCAACAGCTATCCTCTTGTAGCTGTGTGTTGAACTGGCGCCAGCTTTACAAAGGCAAACTTTGTGGAATTGAGCGCTACCTGCTCCTTTGCAAGTTCTATCCACTCTAAGGTTTTTAGCCTTAAGAGCTTTTCAATGTGAACTTGCTGTCCAATCGGGTCTTCCTCAGGCATCACTGAGTCGTGCCATGCCAGCAGTATAGGATGGTATCATCTGCTTGTCATCCAGATATAGAAGATTTCCTTACACTGTGGTTGAACTGGCAAATATCAATGTGCAATTCTCAGCAACGGCCGGCTTTCCAAATGTAATCGGAGTGTTTAACTGCACGCACATTGCTAATGCAATGACGCCAGACAAGCTACATCAGCCAGGGATGAATCACCAAAAGAATGAACTGGTATTACATCATGTATAGCTGGAGAACCTATAAAAGCAGCAGCTCTGCATAGTTGCAGGTGCTTTTTCCAACTAGTGTGGCAAAAGGAAAGCAGCCCTTTTAAGGATAGTGAGTCACAAGAAAAGAGCCATGTAAAGAGCAGAGAATCATTCTGTTGTGGTGTTCGATGCCAATGCTACACTATAAAGGCGCCTTCAGAGAATGAATTTGCTTATGTAAATAGAAACCATTTCCACTCTATTAATGTGCTGCTCTATAGTCCACAGAAAGTGTGCTGTATTGTGCATCGGACAGCATTACAACTTTGTTTGAATGTTATTAGCAGAATGTAAAAACAGATAATCAGATGCAGGATTTATTTTTTAACCAATTCATTTATTTTGTGGTCAATATCATATATTTAGCCCTTCTGTTTCTAAGATAATTGGCCACATCTCTTACAGCGAGCATGTCAAACTCACTACCATCGGTGGGCCATTTCGACTGACATACGTGCGTCAGCGGGCCACAATGTAACAAATACTATTATACTATTACAAAGTTACTGTAGCTTTCTTTCCAATACTGAAAACTTGTTACACTTAAAGTTTAAAGAAAAGCAATTTATTTCCATAAAATCTCCGTACAACAGCATGCAATTAGAGTCTTAGCCTCTTAGCTAGGTCCTTATATAGGAGTCTTACAGTCTGAGATCTATTTCTTTTGACCTGACACTTAGCATCTCTTGTTAGTAACCAATTCGTCAATATCAGGGTTGAAATCTTGTGCAGCTGCAACTTTTATAATGGATGAAAGTTGCTTGACAGTAAGTCTTGAGCGATGTGGGGTTTTGGTAGGTTTCATTGATGAGAAAAATTTCTCACGAAGGTAAGTGCTTTCGAACATAAACAGTACTCTCGATGTCAACTTACAGATCTGCACATATGAGGGTGGCAGGTAAGCGTACAAGCCTGGCACACCAACTTTGTTGCGTTTTTCCTTCAGAATAGAATCTGACTGCAGTTTAATCAATTCTATTTGGATATTCTCAGGCACATTCTCAACATTGTAAGAGTATGGTGATGTAAACAGCTTCTAAGTCCTGTTCGTGTGAACTGAAATCACGAAAACGCTCACTGAATTCATTGCTCACTAATACAAGTTGAAAAACAAATCCTCCAAAAATCTAATTTTACTTTACTAAGGTTATTTCAAAGTTTATATTGTAAAATAAGCCGATATGCAAAAGCCCTTGAACTACACTAATTTTACAAACTCAAAATCACAAAAATTTGTTAAAAGACAACTCACCAACTTCTCGCGTACACTTCAGATCTTCAGCTATAGTCTGCACTAACTGTTTGTTACAATACTAGCACAAAATTACATAAAAATAGAGCAAAAAAAAAAACGTGAAAATATCCATCCATCCATCCTCTTCCGGTTATCCGAGATCGGGTCGTGGGTGCAGCAGCTTGAACATAGATGCCCAGACCTCCCTCTCCCCGGCCACTTCTACTAGCTCTTCCTGGGGAATCCCGAGGTGTTCCCAGGCCAGCCTGAACACCTCACCAGGGAGGCATCCAGGATGCATCCTGATCAGATGCCCAAGCCACCTTATCTGAATCCTTTCGAAGCGGAGGAGCAGTAGCTCTACTCTGAGTTCCTCCCGGATGACTGAGCTTCTCACCCTGTCTTTAAGGGAAAGCCCAGACACCCTCCGGAGGAAATTCATTTCAGCCGCTTATATTCACGATCTCGTTCTTTCGGTCACTACCCACAGCTCATGACCATAGGTGAGGGTAGGAATGTAGATCGACCAGTAAATTAAGAGCTTTGCCTTACGGCTCTGCTCCTTTTTCACCACGACATACCGATGCAGAGCCCGCATCACTGTGGACGCTGCACCGATCCGCCTGTCGATCTCCCGCTCCATTATGTGAAAATATGCAAGATATTACTACTCGTGATGCTCAGTTCTGCCCAGTGGCCAGTCTCAGCAACCCAGCCAGTAGTGTTGCCTGCCAGGCTGCTGCAGCCTAGCACTTCAGTTACGACGTCGAGGCTCATTAACTTTGGTCAAGGCTCATGGGGGTTAGGGCAGTGTTATGCCTAGGGTATCAAAGAGCCGACGCCGCAGCTGCATCTATACTAGCAGATGATGTTTCTGGTACTGTAATGCTATGGGAAAACGCGCTTTTGTCAGAAGGTGGAAGTAAGAAAAGTCAATAAGAACCGCTGAAGATGCAGAATGATTAAATCACAAACGATAGTAATTATTTTGTACAAGTTTAGTGCTAACTAGGATCTGTCATTCGGGCTGCACAGATTTCTGTTGCAGGCCACGTGTTTGACATGCTTGTCTTACAGCATCCACTATTGCATTTTATGACTGAGAACAACATCTGTCAGCACCATCACCATGTGGATTTGTGTCCTCAGCACAGGGTTCACCTTTTGTAATATTGTCTGAAACAGAATAAACAGATGGTGGGCTGCGACTCAGTGTTCACATAGACTTTGATATCTGACGACTTCTTTTTTTATTTCTGGCACTTTACGACTTTTTGAACTTGAACTTTTGAGTGTCTCCGCTACACTGTATCACTTGCATCAATTTTCTTTCGTTGTTTACACCACTGCTTAAGCCAACAAATAGTACGTTTTTCTTTGCCTCCGCTTCACATTCACTGAAATTCTTTTTTTCCATGTGCTATTGCCATTGTCTTTTAACAAAGCACTGAAGAAAAGGGGCTATTTATATTGATTTTCATATTAAAATCTACGAAATTCTGGGAGGAGTCAGGGTGGGGCTGTAAACGCAAGCACATACATTAAATTTCACGTTCGTTGGGATTTCTAAAGAGGAAGTGTGTCGAAGTTGGCGTATGCACAGATTTACATATCTAGATTTTTTTGTGCATACACACATTTCAACTTTTGTCCGTACACCTTGTTTTAGTGTGATTTTTATGCAAAGTGTTATACATGAGTCCCCAGGACTTTCAATTGTTCTTCATGAATGAGGAATACCCAGTAAGTGCAGGTCATAAGCTTGCATTGATCAAGTCCCTGCTCCTTTTACATACTGGTAGTCAGTACTACTGATTGGATCAACCCTGCCATGGCTACTCACTGGCTCTGGTGAAGTGCCAGGAAGACAATTGAACTTAACTATAGAGACAGTAAAGGATCATTACCAAGCCTCAAAAGTTAAGAGTGGAGGGCTGCCAGTCTCTTCCGACATCTAGTACCCCCCTCAACCCCAGCCAATGTCCTGCTGGAACCTAGCCCCTTTTTTCCCATAAGATCAGTTTTTTTCAGGATCATAACATGAGCGGATAATGAGAAGTGACTGTACATATTGGCTTTGTCATTGCTCCCAAAATGAGAAATGTGTATTGGATTAAACTGGCCTAGTTTGAATTCAGTGTACTTCCATCTCATTTAGAGTTTCTCCATAGATATACCTCGTCTCCCAGTGTCACAACTGAGTAATGAAACATGAGTGTAGAAAATGGATGAATAAATGAATGGCATTTTTGTCCTTGATCAACATTAAAAACTTTACAATGTTAAAGGGAAAGTGAAATACTAAATAGAGTAGTTATAAAATGGGGGAATAACTGAATGCTAAGTTCAGAAAATAGAAAAACAATGTTTGCAATTCACTATTGGAAGAGGCACATTTGGCTGAAGTAATGGCAAGCAGTTTTTTAGAGTTTTGCTCAGTTGCCTCAAATACTACAGGACCAGGTTTGTACTGTAAATGTAGAATATGACACATAAACTTTGTGATTAGCGCAAATATGAAACAGCAGTTGGTTATTGAAATTCATTATTGCCTCCTGGATCTCTTTTGCAGTGCTTGCAGTCCTTCTCTGTTTTGTGTCAAATTATTATTAAATTGATAAAAGTTTCTGCAGTTAGCGTAATATTTCTTAGGTTTGTTAAACTGAGACTGTAATTTTAAAGTTTATTTACATTTTGTTCAGTGTTAATGAAAGCACTTCAATGAGAGTCATGGAATATTTTTTAATATTTAGTAAATGAAGTGAAAGTTGTTCATGCATTATGAAAGATCCACCATAATGGAATGATTTGATAGTCTCTGTTTTTAATCACCGTACAGTATATATTGTAATAAAGACGTAATTTAACATTTTGACTGCTATTGCATTTTCTTAAGCAGCGTGAAATACGTCTTCTGCACTACCATATTGTGCGGCAATCATGAACAATTTTTATTATGAAATTAGTAGGAACTATACCCAATGAAATGGATCAGTTTCCCAGGAAAAGCACAGGTGTAGAAGTAAAATTAAAAGACAGTGAAGGGAAGGCATGAAGGAGAGCGATTCATTAACCCTACTCTAGAGTCACTTTAAAATTATCTTAATGATGTGAGTGCCTTACAGTATGGGGCACGTTCTGACAGACTTTGACATTTGGCAGATGGTGTGCATGTTACAGCTGTCAAAATATTATCATTTTTGACAGTTCATTATGTGAAGAGAAATGAGTTAAAGCAAGCTGAATCAGTGCCGACCTCAAAATGTAGTCTAAACCATTATTCAGCATGACATTAAACCTGTTTAAAAAAACCAAGCGCTTTCAGATATGCTTGGCATTATTTGATTTTCATTAAAAAATGCTTCCGTTATATTGTGTCACAGGCCTTTAATGTAATTAAAATGATTAATTCTGGAATATTTTATGAATTCATTGGTTGTATTACAGCTTCATACTTGTATCTATATTGCTGGTCATGTTTTAGTCATTTTTGTTGAGTTATGTCTTTACTGCACATTCATTTATTCATTCAATGTGAAATATGAGTGTAACTTACTTTTTACTTATTCAGACTCATTAAAATGTGCCTGATTTTACTCTTTTTTTGACTATTTTTCTTTTCCTATTTTTTTGGTTTCAAGGACCGGGAGTTCCATCTGTAACAGTACATAGTACTGCTGATGAAGACAGTGAGTAAAATGACCTTTTATTAAGACATCTTGGGTTGAAGCAAATTAGAAAAATGTAATTACATGTATTACATCTGGTGTATTATTTACATATGCTAATATAAATGCTGCTTTGCTCTTGTGACACCTTCTTTCCACAAAACACTTTTTCAGGCAAAAGTTGTTAAATTATTTTGTATAGTTTAATTTATAAGATGTTGTAATCCTGAATATTTTGGATGGATCTATATATTTAATAGTTAACCTGACCTGTGCGCAAATTCATTTATTTTTATTTCATATTTATAATTTATATCGGTGGACTAGTGATCCACCCACTGTTGGTTTCTGTCTTTCACCTTGTGCTAATTGATTAGGCTCTGGCATTTCAGGGCCTGGAACTGAATTAAGTTTCAGAATGAATTGATGGATCATGAATTTATTATAAAACATTCTAATAAAGAATTATAATTACCATGTTCCAGTATGTAGATGAATGAAACAATAGTAATAATAATTCTCATTGTAGACAATATTCCTTGAATTAATTAATTATGTAATTGCAAATGTGTTTTATATTTGAATGTGTTTGCTTAGCTGACACTTTTATCCAAAGTAACCTACAAAACAGGTCATCATAATTGAGTAAATGTGAGTCTGGTGTCTGTTTTGAAAGAAGTGTTATGCAGCAAGGTTACAAAATTGATCATCACAAATGAAGAAGTGAGAATAAAAAACACAAATCAAAGCCAATATCGGTTAAATGGAAAAATTAGCAAAAAACAGAGTCTTCAGATGCTTCTTAAATACATTGAGAGCCTGAAGTTCAAATGGAGATGGGCAGGTCATTCCACCAGCTAGGAGCTACGCATGAAAAGAGTCTGGATTGAGATTTGATGCCTCGCAGAGGTGGCATCACCAGACGGCATTTGTCAGTAGATCTGATTGGGCCAGAAGGAGCCTTTTACCTCTCAAATGTCTCAAAAATATATATAGGTGTTGACCCATTGGCTACTCTGTTGGCAAGCATCAAGGGTATGACCTTAAAATATGTAGCCACAGGGAGCCAATGTAGTGATCTGAAAAGAAGAATGACATGTGCTCACCTCAGCCACATTAACACCAGGCATGCCACTGCATTTTGTGTCATCTGCAGCAACTTGCTGACATAAGCCAGTATACGCGTATGCAGGGAGCTGCTGTAGTCTAGACATGTCAAGACCAAAGGCTGGACCCGGAGTTATGCTACATGCATTAGATAGTTTGGAGGAAACCCATACGGACACAAGGAGAGCTTGCAAACTCCACACAGGAAGGATCTCCTCATTGCAATTCAACATTGCTACCACTGTGCCCTTGTGCTGCCAAGTCATAATCATAAAATCATATATTTTATGTAATTAAACTTTAATCTTATTTCCAGTAATGCTATTGTTGGAATGTACTTCATAGGAGCCACCTACTGATCCCAACATTCTGTTCTGTTTATTATCATTATTATTTGTGCAGATGTGACTGTGTCATATTCTAGTGTTACTCATTGAATTTTACATCATATTTCACTTTCTCACTAAGCTGCTTGGCACAGACTTGAATTTTTTTGTAGGTAACTTGAATTTGAATAATGAATTTGAGATAACTTTCAGCAACATTTTACATAGTGTCTGTTATTATCGGGTCCTGTAGTAATGAAGTAATCACTGAGTTTTTGACAATGTGACTGGACATTGCAATATACTTATTGTATGTGTCTCATTACAGTGCATTTTTATACAGTACTTACTTTCGTGTTTATCATAGCACCGGAGAGTGACAACACGTTGCATGTTGGTTGGACATACAATTAAGAATTTTGACTTTACAAGTATTGATACCATTACACTGGTATTCCTCTCACATTCCTAAGAGATGAAGGTAACGCTACCTGGTGACTTTACATTAGTCCAGTATGATGGTTCCTTTTAATTGAGTGCCCTGTTACCTATTGTGCCTGAATTCAGAGAATGAATGAATGTGTAAGAAATTTTAGCCCCCAAGAAGAGACCACTAGTTTATCTGACTTGTTAGTTAATGGCCGAGTTGTCCCAATCTCTCATGCAGACATTTCTTTATATTTCATCAAGGTATTTGCTTCAACAACTGGACACAATACCAAAATTCTGATGCTGGCTTTCACTCTGATTTCCAGCCATGTCTTTGGATCTGCAACTTCCTTGTTAATTAATACAATTGTGCTGGTTCAACTTTGCCAATGCCTTTGCAGATTTTTATGGCCAGAATCAGGTCCCCGCATACCCTTCTCTGATTGTTCCTAAAGAGTTTGAGGACTTTTATCATATTACAGTAGAACATACTGTTTGGTATTTACAATGTAACAATTTTCTTTGACATTTTTAATTGTCTCTGTATATTACCTGTAAGTGAAATTATCTGTTTTATAATATGCTTCCTGTATTGTAATTTATAATGTCTGGTTTTACAACTGTATAAATCATTTTAATTATGAGTTAGTCCAAAAGGTTGCCCAGCTAAGGAGTTTCTCCAGACTCAATATGATTCATTTTGCCTGAAATTTTCCATCAATTACAGCCCATTAGTGCTCTATGATGAAATAACAGAAACAGTTAAACCATACATACAGTAGTTTACATACAGTATATCAGCACACAAATTATGTTATTCCCCAAATAAAACAGAACTAGGTTTCATACGGCAATATAAGGCCATTATTATTGAGATCAAGGCATTTGACAGCAGTAGAGACTATGTACAGTGGTGTGAAAAACTATTTGCCCCTTCCTGATTTCTTATTCTTTTGCATGTTTGTCACACAAAATGTTTCTGATCATCAAACACATTTAACCATTAGTCAAATATAACACAAGTAAACACAAAATGCAGTTTTTAAATGATGGTTTTATTATTTAGGAGAAAAAATCCAAACCTACATGGCCCTGTGTGAAAACGTAATTGCCCCTTGTTAAAAATAACCTAACTGTGGTGTATCACACCTGAGTTCAATTTCCGTAGCCACCCCAGGCCTGATTACTGCCACACCTGTTTCAATCAAGAAATCACTTAAATAGGAGCTGCCTGACACAGAGAAGTACACCAAAAGCACCTCAAAAGCTAGACATCATGCCAAGATCCAAAGAAATTCAGGAACAAATGAGAACATAAGTAATTGAGATCTATCAGTCTGGTAAAGGTTATAAAGCCATTTCTAAAGCTTTGGGACTCCAGCAAACCACAATGAGAGCCATTATCCACAAATGGCAAAAACATGGAACAGTGGTGAACCTTCCCAGGAGTGGCCGGCCGACCAAAATTACCCCAAGAGCGCAGAGACAACTCCTCCGAGAGGTCACAAAGACCCTAGGACAACATCTAAAGAACTGCAGGCCTCACTTGCCTCAATTAAGGTCAGTGTTCACGACTCCACCATAAGAAAGAGACTGGGCAAAACGGCCTGCATGGCAGATTTCCAAGACGCAAACCACTGTTAAGCAAAAGAACATTAGGGCTCGTCTCAATTTTGCTAAGAAACATCTCAATAATTGACAAGACTTTTGGGAAAATACCTTGTGGACTGATGAGACAAAAGTTGAACTTTTGGAAGGCAAATGTCCGTTACATCTGGCGTAAAAGGAACACAGCATTTCAGAAAAGAACATCATACCAACAGTAAAATATGGTGGTGGTAGTGTGATGGTCTGGGGTTGTTTTGCTGCTTCAGGACCTGGAAGGCTTGCTGTGATTGATGGAACCATGAATTCTACTGTCTACCAAAAATCCTGAAGGAGAATGTCCGCCATCTGTTCGTCAACTCAAGCTGAAGCGATCTTGGGTGCTGCAACAGGACAATGACCCAAAACACACCAGCAAATCCACCTCTGAATGGCTGAAGAAAAACAAAATGAAGACTTTGGAGTGGCCTAGTCAAAGTCCTGACCTGAATCCAATTGAGATGCTATGGCATGACCTTAAAAAGGCGGTTCATGCTAGAAAACCCTCAAATAAAGCTGAATTACAACAATTCTGCAAAGATGAGTGGGCCAAAATTCCTCCAGAGCGGATGTAAAAGACTCATTGCAAGTTATCGCAAACGCTTGATTGCAGTTATTGCTGCTAAGGGTGGCCCAACCAGTTATTAGGTTCAGGGGACAATTACTTTTCACACAGGGCCATGTAGGTTTGGATTTTTTCTCCCTAAATAATAAAACCATCATTTAAAACTGCATTTTGTGTTTACTTGTGTTATATTTGACTAATGGTTAAATGTGTTTGATGATCAGAAACATTTTGTGTGACAAACATGCAAAAGAATAAGAAATCAGGAAGGGGCAAATAGTTTTTCACACCACTGTATATGGATATGTATAAAAGAGAGACGAACAATGGATAAGCATCCCATCGAGGCTTGGTTCCTGCCTTGGTCCTAGAGCTACCAAAATATGTTTCAACACCTTGCAATCCTATAATGAAATAAAGGAGTTTCTTACATGCATGAATAATTAGTTAATAAATTAGTGTGGCAGGCTGTAGTGTCGCTAGCGTATCGGTAGCTCATTTCCCCAATTTGCCCATGAACTTGATGTTAGCACATTGTTCGAACTGCAGTATTGCGCCAAATGACTATGCACAAGTCTAACTCAAATGGTTAATTAAAGCAACTTGTCTGTAACTGGTCTATAGAAGTCCTGCGCTCCCTCCACAACATTTTGTTCGTAATCTGATCCCTCACTCTTCCGCTATATCACAATTCGTGATTCCTTGTATAATATTTAAAACTTTAAAGTAAAATCTAATAAAGAAGTATCATCACATTCTCACACCCAGTTTAGGGTGTTGTGGGCCTATCCTAATAGCAACAGCATAAGGTGGAAACTAATACTGGGTGGAGCACTAGTCAGTCAGTCTCAGGGTTCACACACACACACACAGTGGGGCCAATTAGAAAAACCGATACAGACATTGGGGAGAACATGCAAACAACATAAAGTCAACGGCCAGATTTGGGATTCGAACCCAGGATTGGATCCAATAGTTAGCGGTGCTAACATCGTAAAATTGGCAGTGTCTTTTACAATTTAATGACGGAGGCCCAATACATATTTTTGAATACACTCCCTGAATATAATTACATGCTCTCCTAATGGCAATAAATGTCCAAGTCACTAAAACAAAGACAATAACTTATCACTTAGTTCGTCTAAGAATGCAGTCTGACTTTTTTTTTATCATTGTATCGTATCACACTTCACATGCTCACAGAGTCGTGAATCATCATTGACTCTTTAAACAATTCAGCTTTAGAATGACCAGGATTCTTGATCTTTTGTTTACAGCATTTATCATTTATCCAGTATGAATAAAATGGATATTAAACAATGTGAAGCCGCATTGAATGTAAATTACTTTTGAATTAAAGGCTACTGACATATGTGTGTGTATGAAAGCATAATAACTTCTGGTAGAGAAAATGTGTTGTACACATTAATCAGATAAGTGCAGAAGTAAAAATGTGTTACTTTGTAAGGTAAAGATAGAGGTTAGATATGCTTTTGTTTATTTTTGTGCTAGCTCAGGCACAAAATGTGCCAATCATTTCCTTGATTTAATCTGAAAATAGGATAAAATTACTTGAGCAAGATAATCTTTCTCCCACTGGGTCCTTGGCATTGCTGGCACGGTATTGTCTAAGACCAATGATTTAACGCAGTAAGCAGTCATAGAAAAGCCGATTTTTATGTAAGCAGAACCTGCAGGTAGCCTGCAGATGTTTATCTGAATTATTTACAGTCTGCAACAGTGAGCAGAATGGCATCATTTTTAAACATTATTACAGCTCAATATGTGTTTGTTTCTCAAACTTGACCTAAATACTAATGGGGTTGTTTAAGGTTTTCATTTTTACCCAAAATTATATGTAAGGATCCTTTTAAATAAGCTGTAATATGGAGCAATGTTCCATCTAATTTGAATATCTTTAGAATTACTCAACACGCCCTATCTATTTTCAGAATCATTTTAACTTTAAAAAAAAAATCACTCAGAATTAAAGTAAAATAATAAGTAGCCTAAAGTCCTCATAATTGTTAATTAGTTCTTTTCCTTTGTTTGTTTTTTTTTTTGTTCTCATTGTGTTTTATTTAGCTCTTTACCAAAAGATTAAATTAGTTGCATTGTATGAGCATCTATCAAAAGCAGTAAAACTGATAATTGTATTTAACATGAAATTATATAAACTTAATAACTTAAATATTAATCTTCATAATTTAGTACTAAATAGTTAATGGTCAGTGTACATACCACTCCCTGCTGCTACATATTACATACAGTGTGCTTTCATTATTCAAACCAAGTGCCCAGCAGTGTGCCACTTTGTATACTCCTACCTGGTTTATAAATATCCATCCATCCATTATCCAACCTGCTATATCCTAACAAAGGGTCACAGGGGTCTGCTGGAGCCAACCAGCCAACACAGGAAACAAACACCAAGCAGGGCGCCAGCCCACTGCAGGGCACACACACCAAGCACACACTGGGGCCAATTTAGGATCGCCAGTCCACCTAACCTGCATGTCTTTGGACTGTGGGAGGAAACTGGAGCACCCGTAGGAAACCCATGCAGACACAGGGAGTATGCAAACTCCACGCAAGGGAGGACCTGGGAGGCAAACCCAGGTCTCCAAACTGCGAGGTAGCAATGCTACCCACTGCGCCACCGTGCCGCCATTTTAAATATTGTATTTCTCAAATAATTAAGTAGTTTGGTTTAGAAAATAGATACTGATCTCCTGTGTAGCTCCCACCCCTGGCATGCGGTGCGTCAGGTTGGATACGTTATTGGGAATATCCTTTCTTTCTCAAATTATTTATTCCTGCTGATAGAAAACCCACCTAATAACTCTTGGTCAAACTGTTTAGGCAGATAAACATATGTTGTTGTGATACTGGAGTTTCGTCCAAGGCAAAATAAGCTGAGACCTCCAAAAAAAGGTAGGGAGCTGGCCAGAAAACTACCTGAAGTAGGCTCAAAAATTGGGAACTGGCAAAAACAACAAAGTAATAGTATTAAAAACCAACGAAAGCCCAACAAGGAAAGGAATAACCATAAACCTTTGGCTTTTATAGAAAGAACAAATTGAGAATCTTAATAAACATAAAGGATTTATTTTACTAAAAAGGAAAACAACGAAAAGTTCAAAAGAGGTACAAAGGAATTTGCTACAAAGGCAATCATAAGCAAAGAAAGTCCGAATACAAACTCCAGAAGTAGAATCTTTAATACAACGTAAGAAAATTTCAGAAAACCAGAGAACACTAACAGCAAGAAACATACTACTTACAAAAGCCACTAAAGATGCGTAATTCCCACTCCTAGGCCTTCTCAACTTACTTATGCCACCAGAGGGAGCGCCCAAGAGTGGTGAGGTCAGGGTGGTCATCTTTTCTGCCCAAATAAATAAGTTAATCCCAAGAAGATAAAACCTGGTGCAATAAAGCCTAATTGCCAATCAAAAATCAAAGTCAATTTGAAAACCGATAGTTTAGAAGTTTAGGAACTAGAAATTCAACTTAGAGTCCGTTTGAATTCTTTATCTAAATCAAGATTGCAAAAGAATTGTTGCACCAGCATTTAAGGGTTTGCACTGATGAGGTAAGACATAGCACCATCTAAAACCACGTTCCTTGGCAACTGGAAGCAGCGTATTGGTAATGGGAATGATATCATGGTGGCGCCTACATGCAAAACAAAATAATGCTGCAGGGCAGTGAAGCAAATAATGACTACTGTATAATCAGGAACATTATACTACAAAGGTAACTGCAAAGAAATTTGTCCAACATAAATAAACCCATATTCCTATGCATGCTTTTGCTTAGAAGAATTATTGCTAAGAGATAAAAAAATCTGAATATCTCATAATGCTACCCGCAAAGAAAATAATTACATTTAAAGAGACAGCACAATATTATTTAATACCATACCATTTTCTGTGCCCACTTAATCCTGAGAAGGGGCTATACCCTATCCCAACAAGCATAAGGTGCAAGGCAGAAACTGTCCCCCTAAACAGAGTACTAGCTCATCGCAGGGGAACACACTCCTTTACATGTACATACCACACACTTACTGTGGCCAATTTAGCAACACCAATCTACCTAACCGGCATATCATTGGACTGTGGGAGGAAGCTGGAGCACCCGGAGGAATCCCACACAAACATTGGGTGATCATGGAAATGCCAAGAAGGGAGCATAAAGGGCATGAACCACTATTTTCCATACTGTGATTCAGCAGCGTTACCACTGCACTACTGTGCCACTCCACGATTATCAATTCACATACTATATCAACTAAAAGAAATAAAAATTAAAAATAAACAAAAACAACAACCTATAGAAACAGAAGCATTGTCATGTATACAAAGTACAGTGAAATTCTTACTTGCATGTGCCATTCAACATGTAACATGGTACCATAATTAATGAGTACTACATATGAATGAAGCATCTATTTATATATAGTATGTATTGTCTTGATTCCTATGTTATGATTTAACTGAGCTTCACTATACTCAGGGCCCAGGTTTACCCAAAAACTAGGCCGCAAAGCTCCAAATATGTTTTTTTAAGAAAAATCAGTCTGGCCTCAAACTTATTGCACACTTATTGGCCTGTACAGGTGGAAAAGGACCAGACCTAAGAACAAATGTAGTGCATATCAAAAGAAAAGATGAGTGGAAACCAAATACACTGTTGATCCCAAATAACAAAAACAAAGTGCCTATATATTTTAAAGATTTTGTTAACAAAATTCATGAACAAAAGCTAAAGGCAAAAAGGGATATGCCTAAAAAGGCAAATTTAAGCAAATGAAGGCAAATCCAAAATCCAGAAAACTAAATAATTTAAACAGAGCCAAAATTCACCACCAGGAAATAATAAAGAAAATAACACTTACGCAATCAAAAATCAAATAAGAAGCTGAAGAATCAGAAATACAAGCCACAGGGTCCGATCACTAATGCTTATGTAAAGCTGGAGGCGTTCCCACAACTGGGACCACCCTCTATGTTCCACATGTACATACATAGAAGAAATAATTAATAAATACATAATTAACATACAACAAAGTAATACAATTTGAAAAATACAATTCATTTGCAAAGTATACAAAGACATTATACCTCAAAAAAAGAAAATAATAATTTTAAATAAAAGAAGCATGAGTAAGGAATAAAACCTGGCTATACCATAATCTAATATTTATCTGTCTTTCTTATATAGCATCTTTCACATTGATCAATCTTATATAATGCCTTTCAGAATTTTATATAATGCAAAGGTTTACAGTTTTGATTTTTGTTGTAAGAGGTGACCGGGCAGGAAGACAACTCGTATAAGCCAAGAAAGGTTGGGTTATCACCCTGGTAACCCCATTTAATTATAAACTCAAAAGACAGCCAACAATGGCTCAAACAAAAATAGATTTGTTCAGCAGCAATGTAGTTAGTAGTAAGAGCTCTATCCTCTGCGGTAGCCTGCATACATTGCCAGCTTCCCGGGAATGGCTCAGCTTTATATGCTGGAGACCAGAAGGGGTGGAGTTTTTCTTGGTTGGGGGTTAGGGTCAGTCGTCCTTCTTGGGCACTTTGTCCCAGGGTGGTATTGCTTACCTTATTAGAGCCGGGAAGGTGGTCCCCAGACGTGTGTGCATGATAAGCTCTTTGGTGTTTACCAACTAAGGCATTCAGTATTACATTTCAGGCTAAGTTTCAGGTTCATGTTCACATTTAAATTTATTGTTGTATACATAATACAAAGAAACTGTTACTCACATTGCTCCTACAGACAGTATAGTACAACGCGCTTATGGTTTATGAGGAAAACAAAATGTAAAATTATCTTACATTTACAATTTCATAATGCTTTTTGTGATAATGTACTTGATATATATTTTTTTTATTATTATTAATTTTATTGCAATCCATACAAAGCAATCAAGTTTTTACAAAAGAAAAATTAAGTTAAGAACAGGTCGGTCCCCAGCCCTGAGAGAGAGAGCAAGACAAACGGCGTGAAATTTAAGGCTTGTAAACATACCTAAATTAATAAGAATAGTACAGTATAGTACAACATGCTTATGGTTTATGAGGAAAACAAAATGTAAAATTATCTTACATTTACAATTTCATAATGCTTTTTGTGATAATGTACTTGATATTTTGATTCATTATTACATAAATAGCTGTAAACGTGAGAGGAGATCATTTAATACATTAACTTTGTCTGATCAGCTAAAAGATAAGCTATACCAGTATTTGATTGCTACTTTTTAAAAGTTACAAAAATGTTCTCTTCAACTTCATGACTAGTTTCACGTCAATATAGGAGTTTATTTCAAGACCTCTTGTGGGAATTACTTTGCCCTTACTTTCACCAATGTCATGCATGGACAACATGATTTACTATTAAGTGAGAAAAGTCCTGTTTAACCACAATTATGAGTGCTTTTGTATTATTTTGAACTCCTGTATTAGTTCTGCATGTCACCTTCTTTGTTCAGAACTAAGATGTGTCATTTAGTCTCTCCATGTATACTTAGTTGTTTTTCCTTTAACAATGTATCCATCACTATATCATTTGTTTGTAGCATTGTAATCAAAATACTCTACTGCAGTCCACTGCTATATTATAAAACTTCAGTGTAGCATTCCTTGATTCATATTCTACTGTTTTTAAAATATATGTACCTTTTTAATTGCTTCTGTGCAATGAGTGTAGCATAGCAATACTGTGTCATCATAAATTGCTAAATGTACTCTGTGTAATTAGTAACTAATGGTTTAATTTGTCATGAGCCTTTGTTAAATTATTAAATGGTTGCTGAATGTTTAACACAGGAATATTTTTTAGATGTTTGCTGAATTGCATCATAGAAGCTCATTGATTGCTCAAAAAAAGAAATCAAATCAGGATTATTACATTATACCTGTTGTTTTATTGTGCATGGTAAAACATCACTGACAATAGGTCACTGAAAATATGTTTTTTTTTTTCCTTAGCAGAGATTTTATATTTGGAGACCAATGACAATGTGCGGAGATCTCTTGATTCCTTCCAGATGCCCAAAGTGGAATATCAGGATTTTGTGGTATCCGATTACCGTAAGCATTTCTGTTGATTAAATTCTTACCTAAATCTTTAATAGTTTACAAATTTTGTAATGAATACGTGCCTGAATTTTTTGTAGAAAATCAACTCACTTCAGGTGTTTTTGGACAGCTTCCTTTTATTTTTGGCATGAAAATAATCCTTCTTTTTGCATTTACCTTTTCCTGTAAGATTTACAGCTGTTCTTTAATGTATTTTATATACTGTAAAATGAGACACAACAGCGTCAAAGAGTTGGGGCACCACCCTGGTTGCTAATAGATATGGAAAGTTCAGCTGCAGTCTCTACCCCTTTTTTCTTTTTTACATTTTATCATGGTTTGTAAAACACCACACAGCAGACAAGTGAGCTTCTCTTCTTTTGGTGATTTCCGAAGCTCCTGTGTTCCATATTTCTTGCTGCTGAATTGTATTTCCGGATGAACTTTCACTGATTGTCAGCTCTCATGCACACAAAACCTGCCCCTACAATTAAAGACAAAATTTAAACAGCTTTTATATTATAAAGAACAACAATAACAACAACATTTATTTATATAGCACATTTTCATACAAATGATGTAGCTCAAAGTCAAGTTGTTGACTAGATGGACTGAGATTATGCAAATGAAGGCTACAACTGAAAATTGCTGGAAAAGTTGCATATTATGATGTGACCTTTCATTTCCTGATCTCTCTTTCTCACCCTCACATTGGTATCCTTCCTTCCTTTCCTTTCCTTATCTTTCCTTTAGTTAGTTTAGTACTCTACTGAAGATGAGCCCTGACTAGAAACTACCATTGCCATTCAGACACTGTCTATATGTTACTTTTGGAATTTTTAAGGATCCTTTTGCTGTTAGGTGATGATGAACTTCAAAGTTTAAAGCCATCAGGTTTCTTCAGTCACTTTCTGGTGTCCCTGTACCTCTAAGTTCAAATTTCCTTTTAAATGGTCAACAGCATGTATCTGTTTGTATACCAGATGATCCAACTTGCTTTAAATATGGAAATACTCCAGTTCACCCTTTTTCTTAGTATGTGCTGACTTGTAAAATGTCCTACAAGACTCCCACATCTCTCTCATTGATCAGTTCCCTCTGATCCAACTTTAAGTGGACAGCAATATATTACCAACCACTAGCGTCAGTTCACTCAAGATAGATACGAGATCACTTACTGAAAATCTGAAATCTACCCTGTGTAAAAGAGGAAACTGACAAAGATAAAGAGTTGGGGCACCACCTTGGTGACCACTTATAAATGAAGGCTTTAAAAAAACATAAATCATGCAATAATTGCAGAGACATCTACTTAGACACGAGTTTAGGCTAGATGGCCTGTTCCCAGGTTATATGGTCATGCAGCAGGAAGGGGCAGGTTCAGGTGGACAGACAACGGAAGTGACATCAGCGATGAACAGGCTGCCAATCTCCTGTTTTGCAGAGGGAGGAGACAGGAAGGGATTATTAGAACATAGTGCCAACTGTTTGGCAGGTAATTACCATCACCAAAGCCATTAAGCTGTCTCCCTTGCACATGGAACCCGCTGTAGGCATAAGGAATAAAAAAATTTTAAATCAATGAAATAAGGTTGAATGGGAAAATAATGTCAAAGTAGCCAGGAAGACATAAACCATATATTTTAATTTTACGTCTAGCATAACAAGTCACAGTTGACATTAAGATTATCTGTATAATGTTTATGTGCATGTCTTCTGTAATTACACAACAAATAAACATATTTTATGCATCATTCTAAATTTTGGAAGGTCACTCAGGAAATTGCTCTTGTCAGTAGGAATAGATTACAATAATTAGGAAGGTGTTCAGGCCAGATTAGGTGCTGTCATGGAATTTTGATTGTTTATTAGTATTTATGTACTGACAGGTAAACACCTTAGAAAAATAACTGGTAATACATTATTTTACACCATTTAATTTGTGTTTAATTACCAAGTAATTATTCTGTAATCATCTATGTAATTACTTAGTAATTATTCATAGTTATGAAGCATTTATTGTCTAAATGGATTTCTTGGTATACAGTACCCTGAAAAAATATTCAGCCTTCATCTTCGTATTTATCAGTCTTGCAGCTTAATATTTTGATACATTAAATTAGGGACTTTTTTGGTACAGTTATTCTGAGAGCCCCACCTAAAACAAAAAAATAAATACAGACGCAATACTCATGTCATCCCCCTGCCATCCAGGTCTGACCACCTCTGACAGCTGTAATCATTTTCTGGTAAGCCTCTATTAACCTCGCATGCCTTGATGGAGCATTATGTGTTCATTCCTATTTGTGAGATTGCTCTAGCTGTGTCAGATTTTTTGAATGGTGATGGACTGTAATTATAGAGGTTTTCCTGTAGATTTTTGATGGGCTTATAAACAGATATACTGTACATTTCCTTCCTTCTAAGCCGCTGTAGTGTTGCACACACAGTGTGCTTCAAATCATTGTCCAACTGAAATACATATTTTTCCTCAGTTTTGCTGTTCTTGCAGGGTGTCAATGTTTTTTCCAGCATTTTCTGCCAGTTGCTGTTGATGAAAAGCATGCCTGTAATATGATTTTACTATACTACTGTTTAAAGTGAGGATGAGGTGATCTGGTTAAATCAAAGTATTCAATTCACCCCATAAATACTTTTTAGCATAGTTTCATCAGACTATAAGAGTCACTGCAACATATTTGTAGTATAGTCTAGGTGACATTTTTCAGCAATGGTATGGGCTTATGCAAACAAGAGCTTCTTCTTTATTAATCACCTATGCTGACCATTTCTGTGGAATGCCTTGGAGATTGTTGATCCATGCACATCATTTCTAATTAAAGCTGCTCAATACCTCATTCAGAGTCATAATTAGCGTTGTAGTTGTTTCCCTAAAGGCAATGTCATATTACACAACTTTTTCAGAGATTCTCAGTTGTAGACTTCATTTTCATAATCCTAGCAAGTCTTGGCCCGTCGTGTAGTGTGTCATACCCAACAACTTAATCCAACCAGTCTATGACTCACCTCAACAAAAATTAAATAGGTTTGATTTTGTCTTGAGCTGTAGGGGCAGGTTCTGTGATCATGAAAGCTGTTGTGTTACAACCAGGGATTTTTCTTGACCTGTATTTATTTTCTGTGTTATGGTTGTCTTTGTTAATTTTGAATTATTATTTTTCATGTTTTTATGTTATTTTTGTGAGTTTTATACTATTTGTTATTTATATACATTCCCTTTGGTTATTCTGCTCTTCCCTGTACTGTATAGGTGATGCCACAGGAGGTGAGGCCACTCTGACATCGCTGCTGCAGAGTTCTCCTTCTGGCTTTAGAAGCGAGATTCAACAGTAGTGTATTCAGTTGGGTTGACATCAGAGTGGCCCTGCCATTTTGGGTACCACCCACAGAACATACAATAAGCTCATTTAAAATGACGGCATACAATTACAAAATAAGAAAAAAATAAATAGAATAAAGACACGAAAAGTAATATAACAGTAACCAAAAATTGCTCAACTGGATGAACAATGCGTATAATGCAGCTGAAAGGAATAAGGAAGTCGCACACAGAAGAGACCCTTGTCTGTCTTGTGCTTTACGTACCATAATAGAATGGAAAAAAATTAAAAGCAGTGATTTATGCTAAACTCACCATATATTTAAACTCATCATGGAATCAGCTCCATCATGCAGCATGTCATTGCTATTAGTAAAGGGGATGAGCTCACAAAACGCTGGAAATCAGAAATCTGTGTTGGAAAGTCATCACACACTCATGTAATTTGACATCCCCAGTGATTTTTAGTCATGTAAATTGACATTCTCAGGCCTTGGTCATCAAGTTTGACATCCTCTCCAACTAGATGTCACGTAATGTGACATTGATTGAAAGGTTGATTTTTATACTTCTTTGTTGAGTCTATGCCATAGTCTACATCACTTATGATATATATATGGCATTGCGTAACACATACCTCATCAAAAATGTGTCTACGCATTGCACCGGCACAAACTCTATGCAGAAAACTGCAACTGTGATTGGCCAGTTTGGTAACTATGTATTCACTGAAATCTATTTCTGTTTGTCTTCCGGTTTCAGAGTTGGCAAATATATGAAAAAATGGAAAATATGCGAGGGACAAATTTGTTCGCCTACTGAAAAAAATGTGTAGCAAGAGGAGCAGTGACTCTGGAGGGCAAAAGCTTGTCAGTATAGTAATGGATTATTCATTTTTCTTATGTACTACAAACATCACCAACTAACATTCATCACAGCACATGACACAGAAGTATGAACTGCTTTCAGTGACACAGCCTACATGCATAGCTATAGAAAAGAGTCAATGCGGAACAAAAAATTAGCCTTAAGATGTGTCCTTCTTACTGTACTTAACTATTAAGTTTATGGAGATGATCAGACCTCAACAGTATATTAATAGTTATACATTTTCAATACTTTTGTACAACGAACTACACTGAGCAACCTTTAATTTGCAGGCAGTGTAGTATAGTGGTTAAGGCTTTGGACTGGAAGTTGTGAATTCTGCTGACACTGTGTGGCCATCAATTTACTTCACCTGTGTGTGCTTCAACAGAGATAAACAAAAGAAATGTTGTCTCAAATGTTGTCAGTCACCATGGATAAAGACATCAGCCAAATAAGCAAATTAAAGTTTTGAGACATTAGAGAAAGATCCTTACAGATTAATTTGAAGCATGTGATACACCAATTTCCTACTAATGAGGAAATTTTGATTGGCAGCTATGAAGTGAACATGTTCTAGTTTAATGGATTATTTCTAATTTTTATTTTTTGTAAATTATTGCATAACACTCCTTTAATCTGCAAAGAGGGTACTGCTGTCAATCCATGGATCCATAGTGCTGGGTTTAAATTCCATGCTGAGTCATTATTTATGAGAGCCAATGTGTTTCCCTGTGTCTATGTGCGTTTTCATTTTCCTCTCACAAGTGAAAATATACAAGTTAGCTGGCAGTTTCAAACTGGCCCCTTGTGAGTGTGTGTAACTGGGGCGTTTTGGTGAACTAGTTTTCTCTCTTGTGTCTTCTGACTCTGGGATAGACTCTGGCCATGTGACCTTTTGATTTGATAGAATGTGCAAAGTTCTGCACACAAAAAGATCACTGATAGAATAATTCTCATTGAATCTGTCTTGTATTTAAATTTTGCCTCAGTAAAATTTGAAAAAGGTTCTTGTGGGCCAAACAATTTTTCAGTCACTGTAGACAGCTGGGTAGTCAAGTATGGAATAATGATTACATGTACAAGCATTACTCTGCCTTGACACCCAATGTTCGCAGGAACATTGCTAATAATGTTTTTATCTTTTTTTAATACTTTCTCAACAACTGAACCTTTCTGACCTGTGATTAGAAGTCAGAGATGTTTCCTCATTGTGACATACAGGTTACTAAGTGAGACTGACATCAGAAAACACACCCAGTATTAGGATTTCTTCTTTAGTACCCCTAAGATGACACAAAGTATGGTTAGATGAAAGTGCCACAAGAACATACCTCACTGGTAACAACAAAAAGAAACTTGTAAACCCAGTCACACCACTGTTGAATCTAACCCAGTTTTAAGATAATACTGAACTAACATGCATTCTGGGAAACTTGGTTTGGTATACAAAAAGGTGAAGGCAATGTGGCAAATAAGAAGAGATATGCCAAAAAACAATGAGGATTGTGATATGTGGCTCTGGAGAAATCTGTTTACACTGTGAGATTGCTTATGGCTACTGTAGGTGGTGCAAGTTTCTATAACAGAGAAAGAAATTAAGCCAATGATGGTGGAGAAAGTAATTGAGACAATGATATATGAGTGTACATTAGTTTTAACAACAACAACAACATTTATTTATATAGATAGATAGATGAATAGATAGATACTTTATTAATGCCCAAGGGGAAATTCACATATTCCACATCAGCATACTGATAAGAACAATATTGATTAAAGAGTAATAAAAATTCAGTGCAAGTTAAAAAAATTCAAGATGGAGAGTGCAAGGCAGGTATAACAGACAATAACATTATATAATGAAAACGTTTACCCCGAGGTGGAATTAAAGAGTCGCATAGAATGGGGGAGGAACGATCTCCTCAGTCTGTCAGTGGAGCAAGACAATGACAGCAGTCTGTCGCTGGAGCTGCTCCTCTGTCTGGAGATGATCCTGTTTAGTGGATGCAGTGGATTCTCCATGATTGACAGGAGCCTGCTCAGCGCCCGTCTTTCTGCCATGGATGTCAAACTGTCCAGCCCTGTGCCTACAATACAGCCTGCCTTCCTCACCAGTTTGTCCAGGCGTGAGACATCCTTCTTCTTTATGCTGCCTCCCCAGCGCACCACCGCGTAGAAGACGGCGCTCGCCACAACAGTCTGATAGAACATTTGCAGCATCTTATTGCAGAGGTTGAAGGACGCCAGCCTTCTAAGGAAGTATAGTTGGCTCTGTCCCCTCTTACACAGAGCATCAGTATTGGCAGTCCAGTCCAATTTATCATCCAGCTGCACTCCCAGGTATTTATAGGTCTGTACCCTCTGCACAAGGACACCTCTGATGGTCACGGGGTCTGGGAGGAGCCTGGGCCTCCTAAAATCCACCACCAGCTCTTTGGTTTTTCTGGTGTTCAGTTGTAGGTAGTTTGAGTTGCAACATTTAACAAAGTCCTTGATTAGGTTCCTATACTCCTTCTCCTGCCCACTCCTGGTGCAGCCCACGATAGCAGTGAAGTCCGATGTATATAAGCTGAACAGGACCAGAGAAAGCACAGTCCTCTGCAGTGCTCCTGTGTCAGGCCTGCAGTTCCCGAGACGCACATACTGAGGTCTGTCTGTAGGATAGTCCACGACCCATGCCACCAGGTATGAATCTACTCCTGTCTCTGTCAGCTTGTCCCTAAGGAGTAGAGGTTGGATGGTGTTGAAGGAGCTAGAGAACTCCAGAAACATAATTCTTACTGCACCACTGCCTTTGTCCAAGTGGGAGAGGGATTGGTGTAGCATGTAGATAATGACATCCTCCGCTCCCACCTCCTCCTGGTATGCCAACTGCAGAGGGTCGAGGGTGTGACGGACCTGTGGCCTCATTTGGTGAAGCAGCAGCCTCTCCATGGTCTTCATCACATGTGACGATAGAGCGACAGGATGGAAGTCATTCAGCTCACCAGGACGTGATACCTTTGGGACTGGGGTGATGCAAGATGTTTTCCAAAGCCTCGGGACTCTCCCCTGTTCCAGGCTCAGTTTGAAGACGCGCTGTAGAGGACTCTCCAGCTCAAACGCACAGGCCTTCAACAGTCGTGGTGATACTCCATCTGGACCTACTGCTTTGCTGGCACGAAGTCTCCTCAGCTCAGCTGCTTACCTGGGCTGCTGTAATTGTGAGTGGGAGGAAACTCTCTCCTACACTGGTATCAGCAGAAGGATGGGTGGAGGATGCAGTACTCTGAGATAAGAGTGAGAGTAGGTTAGGGTGGTCAAACCTGTTAAAGAAGTTGTTCATCAGGTTTGCTTTCTCCCGGTCTCTCTTGATGGAGGCACCCCGCTTCGAGCTGCAGCCAGTGATGATCTTTATTCCATCCTGCACTTCCTTCATGCTGTTATTCTGCAACTTTTGCTCCAGCTTTCTCCTGTACTGCTCCTTCGCCACCCAGAGCTGGACTCGGAGTTCTTTCTGCATGCGCTTGAGCTCATGCTGATCACCACATTTAAAATCCATTTTCTTCTGGTTCAAAAGGCCCTTGATGTCACTTGGAATCCATGGCTTGTTGTTAGCATAGCAGCGTACTGTTCTTACTGGAACTACAATGTCCATACAGAAGTTGATGTAGTCAGTAGTGCAGTCAACAACCTCCTCAATGTTCTCACTATGTGACCCCTGCAGGATATCTCAGTCCATAGTTCCAAAGCAGTCTCTCAGAGCCTGTTCTGCCACAGGGAACCACTTCCTGAATGAGTGTGTGGTTGTAGGTAGCTCCCTCACTCTTGGTCTGTAGTGAGGCACATTTTCATACCAATGATGTAGCTCAAAGTGCTTTACAGGATAAAGAAAGAGAAAAAAGACAAAATGAAAAAATAAAATTAGGCAATACTAACTAACATAGAGTAAAATTAAAGTCCGATGGCCAGGGAGGACAGAAAAAAAAAAAAACTCCAAACGGGTGGAGAAAAAAACAAAATCTGCAGCGGTTTCAAGGCCACAAGACTGCCCAGCCTCCTCTATGCATTCTACTGTACCTAACAAAAATGATCTCAATCATTCTTCATGGTTTTCAGGCTTCACATGGAAGAACTTGATGATAATGGTCATGTGGACCTCTGGCCTTTAATCCATCAATGTAGGGATATCACGGTGCTTTGATCGGGTGGTGGTGGTGCAGATCGCCACCACAGAAAATCAGAAAAAGAATAGCAGAGAAAGTAGGGTTTAGTACAGATTTCTGAGCCTCCATGAATGATAATGATAATTAAATGCATATAATGTTTCCAACCTTCTATGGCCATGAATTGGATTAAGAAGGTTTAGGTATCTAATCATCTGTCTGTGACCATACATCATGGCAGATATAATAAAGTAAAAGATGTGTTAAAGGTAGATTGTTTCTGTTTGAACACGGGGTGCTGCAGAGAGAGACAGCTGTGCAGGGTGGTGACCTCAATAAATTTGTGAAAGATCGAGCTGAGAGAATTTGTGCTTTAATGTCAGAAAGGTTGTGAGGATTCTGGAGTTTTGAGATGGCAGTGGAAATTATTGTGCAACACTTTACCCGAGAAGAAACGTAAAAATAAGGTAACATTTAAATTAGATGGTTTCAGGATTAAGACAGACTACTTTTAAATGACGAGCATTTTCTAAGAAAATGCAGAGATATTAACTATATCAGTATCACATTGTGGGCAGATAAATTGAAAGCTTCCTATTACGAGAATGAGAGACTGAGAAGTGTTGGAAAGCATATAGAGAGACTGAAAATTTAGAAGCTGAATCAGGAGGCTGTGCAAAGTAAATTTATGTGGACATTGACAGCGCCAGCAAGTGAAGCTTTTAGAGAAAACAAGGTGAATACAAAATAGAAAAATGTCTGTTTGAAATTTTTAATCAGATAAAAGGTGCCAGTAAAGTACAAGTGGGTTCTGGAATTCAGATGTCTGAAAAACAATTACGGAGAAGAAACTTTCCTTCAAGGGACAGAAGGGTTAGTTTGGTACTAAAGAAAGAAAGTATCATAAGGGCAAGAGATTTCAGATGACTTCTGAGTAAAGTAAAGAAAGAATATATTCAGTATATTAGAGCAAACAGCTAATGCATTACAAGATGTTATCAGTGTGAATTGCTTAAAAATTCCAAGTGGAACATTGAATTTGATTGTAACAGACTTAAGAACACTTGGGTGAAGTACAAGGAGAAGTTGCTGATTAAAGAGAACAAATTAAACAGTGGTGTTAATGAGAACAGGTAGGGAATTAAGGACCATTGAGAAATGAGGCAGCTAAAGTGTTGAACAAGATGAAGAGAGGTGAGGTAGCAGGACCAACTGAGAGATATTGACACAGAGCAATTATATGTATGCTTTCAAGCGTGACTTTAACACTGTAGATCAACATCATGAAAATTCTATGTAATTTTACTAATAATAAAATGAAAACTATGGTAGTAGAGAAAATACCAAAAGATTCACCATGATTATAATTATTCCAGTGTTCTAAGAAATAGTAAGTCATAGATAGATAGATAGATAGATAGATAGATAGATAGATAGATAGATAGATAGGTAACAATCGTCCATAGATATAACACATCTATCTCTAATTTTACAAACTCCCTTTTTTATATATTTATCTGAAAATATTAGGAAATCTAAACATGTCTCTGACCCTAAATGTGTATTATGTGTTATCTATTACCTTTTTTTGTTACCTGGAAAATAGAATTATTGTCATTACTAAAATAAAAATTTTGCTTTTGAACAACAGATTCAGTCAGGCCACTTGAGCTTGACAACTCCTTTTGAGTGACACAAGTCCCCTCAGAATTAAGGAGATAAAATAATATGTCTATCATCTGCTCTGTGCAGTCATTTTGACAAGAAATCAATGTACTGTAGACAGCTCTATTATATGGGACTTCATATAATCTGGTAACACTAAAAAAGATTTGTAGAGTAGACAAAAAGAACACTGTCATCAAACCATAGAACAAAGTAGGATGGCTAAATGTACAAAAATAATGATGTTTAACGTATCATTCCAAGAAGGAAAGTTCATATTGCCAGTGGGCTTTGTTAATTAGTCCTCTTGTGTTCTATTAGCCTCTTTGTTTATTTTTAGAGAAAAATATTTCCTTTTATATTCAGCTCACTGCATACCTGTCACTTATATTTTTAACAGGATATCATCAAACTGTGCATAGTTCACCATAAATTACTTGGTCATCCATTTACAGTATATGTTTTAGTGAAAAAGGTAATAAGTAATGAATATTTTATTATTATATATGACAATTTGGGAATTAATGAGTCATCCGCCCATTCTTATTTAAACCCACTTAATTGAATAGCAGGGTCTTATGAGGCCAAAGCCTATCATCAAAGCCAACTAAAGCCCTCAATAGAAAAACAGTAAACATCCCTGGACAGTGCGCCAGCCCACAATACGGTACTGTACACTTATTCATAAAAGGCTACCAGTAGGCATAAACTGCATTGTCTTTAAGCTGTGAGAGGAAAACAGCAGTGTTCAGAAAAAATATATGGACATGAAAGAAGAGTCATGGAGTCTCCTGAAACTTTGAAACAGTAGCAGTTTCCATTGTACCACTCTATGGTCGAGGTAATGTTATATTGTTACTACGAATAATATTCATACGAAAATATTTAGATGTGTGTTTATGGTACAGGTGTTAGTGATGCTGCTCCACTTTGCATCTATGAGATAACTGACAACAGCCCTGTTATTTCTCACCATTTTCCTTATGTTTGCCGATTGTCCCCTCAATTGTTCTGCCCTCACCCTGACAAGTATTCTCAGTAGTGCACATTCACATTTCCCTTTTTTATTTTAAAATTTCTTGCAATCAGACTCCAGAAAAAGTAATGGCTCAGAAATGGATGACTGTCTTTAATGTTGTGAAGTTTAAAAAAAAAAATACAAGATAGCATCTTCACCATTTCATCTTAAATTAGGCTTCTTAGTTACATACTTGTCTTAAGGAGACTCTCACAAACAGCAGCCTCAAACCAGGCAGGGGACACACAGTTCTGCCAT
This sequence comes from Polypterus senegalus, assembly GCF_016835505.1. Taxonomy (NCBI): domain Eukaryota; kingdom Metazoa; phylum Chordata; class Cladistia; order Polypteriformes; family Polypteridae; genus Polypterus; species Polypterus senegalus. The sequence goes on along the minus strand of NC_053158.1, from coordinate 172,788,500 downwards.
CACATCCCAAGTTTATCAGCTGGTATGTCCGTCACAGAATCGTCACCAGCAACCCAGTCAGTCTTACAATGTGACAAATGAAGAACCAGTTCTTGTTATTCAATTTCACAACCAAATTTGTCACATTGGTCTGCTTTCCTGATTCATCTTTTTCCCCTCTACTTTTTTTCAAAACCTGAAAGAATGAAATTTCTCTAAATTCGTTCCCACAGCGTTTATGATTTCTACCTAAATATACTGTGCTATACAGACCCAACTAAACTACTGTGCTGCACAAGTAAGATCAATGAATAGCTTTTGATAATGGCCAATCACATATATTAAGTATCAACTATTAGATGTTTCCTTCAAGAAGTGATTAAAACTGATGAGTATCAAGGCTTGATGACCAATGAACTTTCACGCTTTCATTGTATTACTTAAAGCCTAGATGGTGAGACTGGCCATGAGCCTAATCGGCGAACTGATCAGCATACACTTTATAACTCTAGCATTTTTTGAATTGCATATTTAATATATGTATATTGTACCTTATTTTATGTTATTATTATTATATCTTAGTATTAACATGAGTTGTTTATTTTTTTAAACTGTATTCTTTTTGCAAAATTGAACTACCATCAATCAGTTAACTTAGTTACTATATTATGTTGTTATATTTATATATGTTTTCACATTAAACATACTCAGTCCTAAAAAGCCAATTCAAATTTACCTAATATCTGTAGTAAACTGCTAGTTGTTATTTATTGAAAATTATGGGAGGCAGGAGGCATTTGTATCTTCACCGAAGGCAGCAAAAAATGCTAAAGCCGGCACTGGTGCTGTAATTTATTTCCACACAATGTTGATTTTGTTTCCCATGACCACTTGCGAGTTTGCAAATGCACTGCATTGTCCAGGAAAAGAAAACCAAACAAGAAAGAAGACACTTTCAAGAGAGACGTGAGAAAGAATATGAAATTGTGATGAGCTAAGAGCAACTGTAGTTGTGTTTTGTTTCTAAACAAATTTATGGAAGTTGTTTGTTGTTGGATTCCACCCCATGTCAGGTATAGAAATAGCTATTTCCGGCCCTAGACAATATTCCACTTGACACCCTGTTTTAAACTATGTAAATCTGTGGGGGTTTACTTTTTTTTTTTAGGTATGACAAAATAAAAATGTAACATTACTGCCGGAGCTATTTTATTGATTTTCTTCTGGTTTCTCTGACATTCATTTTCTATGAGCAGTTGAACATCATCTACTGTATACATAGGCAATTTCGAAGAAACAGCTTACAGATGTAATGCAGTGATGATATTGATTTTTTGTACACTCTCTCGTATTACAAACACATCCCGTCTGAACTCCAGAGACTCTGTTAGAGGTGCTGGGCAGAATCAGAGATGAACAGCTTAGGGGCACTTGGCTAACACTGTGGTGTTAACACATTTTTATTTGAGATAAAGAGCAGGACATTCTTATTTTATGTAACCTTTTAACAACAAGTATCAAAAAATGTATAAAATCAGTATTGACATATAAAGTGCCAGGAGATCATTGAAGAATAATTACGACTGAATATATAAATATATTGGAGATATTTTATATCAGGGACTTTTTACTGGGTTTGCAACTATAATGGAATATTACAAAGTAATAGTATTTAATACTTGTATTTGATATTTGTAAAACTGCGAAGACCCACTGATATTAGGCAGCCAATAATTTAGAAGATTGTAGAATGTTGCTTGTATCTGCATGGATATTTTTCTTATTTCTCCAGTTTTCTTCACACATCCCCATAGTTTATTTATGTGTGGGTAACTGGTTATTCTAAGGTGGTCCTGTGTGTATTTGTGTACGTCAATCACTCTTACAATGGACAGGCGACTGTTTCTGAACTTGCATTCAGTACTACCAGGATAGACTCCAGTTCAGCAACTCTTTGGCATGATACGGTGCGCATGACTCTGTAGATCCCTGAGAGAACTATACTAATTTAAAGTATTTCAAATTCAAAATCTGATGCAACAAAATGTTCTTGGGGGCTGAATATTTTTTCAAGGTATTAAGTAAACGTGCAATCAGGTGTGTACTCTCAATGAAAAGTGCAAGCTGTACTCTACCAACATCATCATAAAAAGCAAAGCAGCTGTTTATTTTGTAGTCTTTTTCTTACTTTCTGTACAAGTAAATCTTTCTGACCTGAAGTTGGAGTGTCCTGATGGTTCATAATTGTCACATACATAAAGGCATCCAATTAGGGAAGACATGCTAATATTAGACAGCCAACTAAAAATTATTGTGCACCTTGAATCTGTGTGAGTTCTTTGCCTGACACTCTGGATTTCCTCCCATGTCCCCAAAAATGTTGTTATTTGACAGTATTAATCTGGTCCTACGAGACACTGGGAGTTTGTGTTAGTGAGTCTACAATTGTCCAGAGTTAATTCCTGCCTTGTGTTTGATGCTTTATCGGGTGTCAGAATGTTATTTTTCTGTCATTTTAATGTGCTTGTACTTATTGTCTTGTGCTCCACAGTGTTTAACCTTTTTTTCTTGTCTCTCTAATGTATGATGCTAGCTTAATAATCAATGATTTTATGATTTGCTTTTACAGCTCTGACATTGCAGGTACTTAAACCAGCGGGCTTCGTGGATACTTCACACTACCCTCTCCTTCTCCTTGTGTAGGTATTTTTAGTAGCTATTTTATTATCTATTCAGTTTCACTTTGTGTTTCCATTGTTGGATGTATTTCCAAAATAAATTCTGCTGTGAATGGTCTTTTGACTATAAAAATGTAATGAGTTACTGCTTTGAAGAAAATATATACAGACACTTTCTGAGATAAAACTGATTTGTAGGTCATCAGATTAAATCAAAGATTCTGCAGCGCCAGCAAATAAAAAAAGTTGGCTCACCTTTATATTTTGATATACCCAATACAATAACAGAAAAATAATACACATTAGACTTGAAGAAGTCAGCAGTAGAATAATGACTTCAACTGCCTGCTGTGCAGTGTGTGATTGAAGATTTCTACTTGGAGTGATGTTTTACTCATCCATTATTTCCCTGCAGTGAAATGACCTTTATTGATGTACTTCTATAATTGCAGCCATGTATGATTCACTTTTTATTTAGTAGCAAAATTAATTCAAGGACTGTGTAATTACTGGTAATTCAACACACTCTGAGCACCTCATAATATGTTAACTCCAGGCCACTAGCTAGATGTCCTTTTTAATTAGTTTACTTTTTTGATGAGTTTATTTTTTTTCTTCTATATATATATATTGTTCAGCTATTAATATTTCATGAATGTGTTAGTGAGGTTTAATAAATAAACTATTGCACAGCAATTTATTACTTGACCAAATATAATGAAATTAAAAATATTTGGGAGAAATGTTACACTCGCATTTACATGTGTAATCTTCTACTAGCTAATAAAAATAATCCATTTTCACATTTCCTTATTATAAAAAGTGTAGATAGATACTAAGCCCGGATGGGGTGTCAATTACAGGACATACTTAAGCACACCACAAACACACACACACACACACATAACAGCAATGTAGAAACAGCAACTCACATTGAAGTATGGCTTTAGATCCACACAAATACATAATTAACATGCACATGTCCATCAGATGGCTCTCCATCTAGAGTGTACCTGTTGCATTAATGATGCTATATACCATTTCAAACAGAATATGGCTAAATTACAACAACAAACAGCAGACAATGCAGTACTTTACCCAATGTGCCTCTTCACATACCTCGACTCCAGGTGTCAAACTCAAATTCTGGGACTGCAGTGACAGCAGATTTTCATTCTACCCACTTCCTTAATTAGTAACCAATTACTGCTGCTAAAAGACCAGATGCCATTTGTCTTAATTTTAATAGTATTTGTATTTTTTTGAAGATTCAGAGCACTTGTTTTTTTTCCCTTAACCAGTTAAGTCTGAGTTCTCAAATTCAGATACTTTTTCCATTCAAGTTTCAACAAAAGGCCAAAAAACCTGATTTAACTCTGATTTGTAAATGCCCTCATTCTGCCCACCAAAAATTTCCAAAATTGTGAATTTTCTTTATTTTATGACAGCACCCTCAAAATGTTTTGTTAATCAGAACTGATCAATATTTCTCAGACCTTCACTATTTTCATTTCAGATATTTTATCAAGAAACATATGATTGACCACTTTTAAAGAATGATACTTTCAAAAGATTTGGTCAAGCAGATTAAAATTGTTTTGCAGGTAGCCTTTTTTATGAAGTGACCAAGGAAAGTTCTGGTTTAACCATTCCATGAATTTATTGAAGTCCAGTTCATTTTAATTATCAGGTTCATTGTTTATTTCTTATAACTTTATGTAATTTCAATCACAAAGTTGCAATTCACTTTCCATAAATAGGAAAATATGAAACAGCAGAGCAAAATACAAAGCAGCAGTGTGACGGTACAGGTCCAGCTTCATGCTCCCTCGTCTCCCTTGAGGAGCCTCTTGACCCCAACACCGTCTGTAATGTAACTGGATGAACTGGCAGATGGGTAAAAATCAAACTGAGTAAGCAGATGGTGCAAAAAGTGAACAACTGCTTTTATTAAAACAAACCAAACAAAACCAAAACAGTGTCCAAAGTGCAGTGCATCAAAATGTTTCAATCCGCTTTAATAAAACCCCTGTGTGCGTCCAGGCGTCCGTGTGTGTGTCTTTTGGTGAAGTGCGCATGCGCGAGGCTTGGTGCGACACGCACAACCAGCATCGTGGACGCACACACACTGGAAGCTGAGCACACAGTGAATGGCGTAGCCGCGGCCGTGCATGATAAGCAAATAAAGGACATCATTGCTGGGGAGATCGTGGACGCACACACACTGGAAGCTGGGCAAACGGTGAATGGCGTAGCCGTGGCCGTGCACATAAAATCCATTGCTGGGGAGATGCCACACATACTGCCCCGTGCATGTTTACTAACTAATTATCTACTAACAACATGCCACCCAAAAAAAAGGACACGTCAAGTAGGACAAAAGACACAGACACTCAAATCGTATATAAGCAACATCTCCTGGAAGAACGGTCAACTCAGCAAAGTAAACATCAACAAAAGAAAGGCTGAAAGACAAAGAAAAATACTAGCAAATAGATCGATTGTAAAAAAGAAAATGAGCATCAGAATATTCCCTGTATTGATTTGGCTCCATCCTCTACTAATTTACCCTTTACCATAAGAAGGCGAAAATTTCCAGTTACATTAGCCTTTGCCATAACAATTAATTAAGCTCAAGGGCAAACCTTAGAAAAAGTTGCCATTTACTTGCCAGAACCAGTATTCAGCCACGGTCAGTTATATGTTGCATTATCAAGAGTTAGAAGTTTTACAGATGTTGTTGTCAACGTTGTAGATGGTCCTGAACAAGAGTGTTTACAAAAAATGTTGTCTATAATAAAATTTTATTGAAAAATTTCCTGAGGTAAAAAAAATAAAAACATTTTGTTATAAAGTTTTACACTAAGGCAATATTAATTATACTTACTGTATTGTCATATAACCACCTTCTGGGACACTCCAGCTCCTTGCGATTTCTCAGTTGGAGTATCGGCCACTCTTTCAGGGTTCTCCTCTCGGCTACCTGCATTCACCAGCGAGCCTGCGCTTCCTGCTCGCTCACACCTGCACCGGCTCTTTTGTTCTCCTGCCTTCCTCTTTCTCTAACATCCAATCTGTCTTGGATCTTTTTTCTTCCTTCCACACTCGCGCTTCTCTTTTTTATATTAGGGACTTGGCACAGGTGTGGTGATTAGCAGCTCCTGCCGTCAATTACAGACATGGGCGATCCCCCACCTGTGCACTTCAGTGCGGAAACGCTCATGCCCGTATCATGCCAGGGAACTGCTCCGGCCTCACTACGAAGCCCCCTCCTTAAGCCTCAAGTGCATCGATTATTTATTTAAAAAACTGGCCATTCTTTTAGAGCCACGGACCCGCTATATCACAAGCAGTGATCTGAAGACTTACACTACTGCAGTTTCATTTTGTTTTTAAATCGCAGACACCTTTGTTTACACCAGGCATTCACCACAGCCAACTATCGTCAGAATGTACAGAACTCTCTGAAGATAGAAAACAGCTTATGCAGCAAAGGCATGTCTGCATCTGGTGGCTACTGGCATCTTACTACAGGCTTCCTTTCCACAAAGTGAAAGGAGCATACATAAGGCTTCCTTGATTGCTTTTTCAAATTTAGCACCAACAGATGGTCCACCTCAGTGGTGGGTAAAGATCAAAATCAGCTAAATGTCTTTAGCTCAATACATTCCTGATATTCAGTTGCTTTCTTTCTTTCTTAAATTATTGCAGCTACCTTTAAAGGAGGCAAGTTATTAGAATATTAGAACACTCTTGACAAGAACAGGCCATTCAGCACAACAAAGTTCACCAGTCCTATCCACTTGTTTCTTCCAAAAAAACATCAAGTCGAGTTTTGAAAGTCCCTAAAGTTTTAATGTCTACCACACTACTTGGTAGTTTATTCCAAGTGTCTGTTTTTCTTTGTGTAAAGAAAAACATCCTAATGTTTGTGTGAAATTTACCCTTAATAAGTTTCCAACTGTGTACCCATGTTCTTGATGAAGTCATTTTAAAATAACAGTCTCAACCCACTAGACTAATTCCCTTCATAATTTTAAACACTTCAATCATCTCACCTCTTAATCTTCTTTTACATAAACTGTGAAGGCTCAGCTCTTTTAATCTTTCCTCATAATTCAACCCCTGTAGTCCTGGAATTAGCCTAGTCGCTTTTCTCTGGACATTTTTTAGCACTGCTATGTACTTTTTGTAGCCTTGAGACCAATAATGCAAACAGTACTCAAGATGAGGCCTTACTTGTGGTGTTGAACTTTTTCTATCACTTTTATAGCTTATGCCTTATAGCCTTGAATGGGAAAAACTTGATCAAACACACGATTAAAAAAAAAAAAAATGGAACCAATTTTAATGATGAGAATAAGGAGCTCTAGGTAGACCTAGTACACTGCAGGGCCAATTGTTTCTGACACCATAAGCCAAAAACAGGCTTGCAAAATCCAACACAAAAACAGTTTCACATACCAAAGAAAGGAACATTTTTCTTGTTAAGAAATTACATTGTGCATATGATGAAAAATTGGTAATTGGAAAAGGGTATTTATAAAATTTTAATATCACATAAATTTTTTCATTGAAGCTTATTACTTAATTTGCACAACATCTGGAGGGCTGTGCCCCTCTGACCCTTAATGCAGAAATACCACCAGTTACGAATTTTAAATATATCACTTCTAAAAGACTATACTTTTTTTCAGGGATGGCACCCCAGGTGAACAGACTGTGACTGAGAAGTTCCAGGTTGATTGGGTCACAGTTTTGGTCAGCAGCTTCAACACCATAGTGATCAAATGTGATGGCCGTGGAAGTGGATTCCAAGGAACAAATTTTTTACATGCAGTTCAGCGGAAATTAGGACATTTTCAAGAGCAAGATCAACTGGAAGCTCTAAAGTATGCATTATTCATGAAATTGTAACCTTATACATGAATGCTCACAAATTATTATTTTTTTTATTTTGTCACACAGATTTGCCAATTTGTGACATTCTAAATTATACCCTTAAGCCCTGATTAAAGTAACAAATGAATCGTGAAACACAGTGCAATTAAAGGTAATTTAATACTGTATGAAGGAACATCCTGGTCAAAGCTTCAAAATGATTTGCACAGAACAGTTTTCTTTATTCATGTCTCTTTTATGTCAGTAACTGCACCAGCCTTTTTAAATAATTTGCACATAAAGACAACACTGTATATCCCACTAGGCTGTATAATAAACATGCAGAATTTTATTTGAGCAGGCAGTACAGTTGGTAGTTCAGTCCCAACTGCTGTGTGACCCCAAGAAAGTCACAGTCTGCTTGTATACCGAATGTATAGGTACCGTATGAAAGCCTCCCCTCCATTAATCCTTCAGTGTCCAGAGGTTGAGACAGCCACTACAATACAATAATAATAAAATTCTAGCGTAATCATAATAGCTGTTTAAGAGCAGAATCGCCATCTTCTCTGCCTTCATACATTCCCACTTTAGACCTTCAATTATAAATATGAAGGCAGGGGCTTTAAAGAATATTAGTATTGACATTCACTGATGTTTTTATTTCGTTTTAGTCACCCTTTTTATTCTGTGCAATCTCAAATTTCTCAAGTTTTCTTTCCCTTGTTACTTTTTATACTAAGATAAAAAAGATTAAGTATAGAACATCTCCTCTGACTAATTCATGCCTATGAGACCCATAATTATTCTCAATGTTCTTTAATGTCCCTGTGTCTTTTGTCTTCCTCCCCCAGTTTGCCACCCACATAGCAGTCATCAGATGGTGCTTTTTATTATTAAGCTAATATGTGTATGTTATGTGTTTACTACAGAAAATAATAACATTTGGAGGACAAACGATTAAGATTCCAAACTTGGGTTTTAGGATAAACTTTATTGTTCTCAAAATGAAAATTTCACGTCTAGGGACTGAGCTTTTAACAGGTCTCTCTGTAGAACACGGAAGGCATGTACGAGAAGTCTATCTGGGTTGTGCTGAAATATGTAGTGACTGAAGCCTATAGAGTGTCCTAGATAACATCCATTGACTGAATTTGGAACTAGTTAAAACTGGAATTGAATGATAGAGCTTTAACCAAAATAAAGGTATTCTGGACACTCTTAATAGATTAGTAATTATTTACAGCAAGATAATGTACATGAACAACCACACCAGTTAGAAAGTCCACAGAATAGCTTCAAGAATGGCAGTGTTCCTGGATTAAAAGATGTAAGTTAAGTGGAAAGACTGACATATTTAAATATTTGAACAATTCAGGAAATTTTGAGAAGGGTGGTATGGTTATTAGTGCTGTTTTTCACAGATCCAAAGGGCTCCATATCACAGTCTTGCTGATTATGTGGAGTTTTTATTTTCTCTCCAAGTTCATGGAGGCTTTCCTTTGGGGATTTGATTTTTCGCCCATATCCCAAATGTAAGCCTGATTGGCAACTTAAAGTTGGCTTAGTGTGCCTGTGTGCATAAATGTGCTCAAGGATGAACTGGCTCTCTGTCCGGAACTGGTCCCCCGCCTATTGCCCAGTGTTGCCAGCATAGAATTGTTAAAATGGTAAATCACATACTGGAAGCAGCAGGCGAATGGGAAGATGATGAATTTTTTGGAGTGAGTGCTTGTTTTGCTATAAAAATGTGCATTTCATTCACATATTCTCTGATCCTACTTTGTCTAGTACAGGGTTCCATCATAATAGCAAAGGATGGAAGGCAGAAACCAACAGAAGATGAGACTACAAGTCATTGCAATTTATTTTTTTTTTCTTATGTATTTACTTTTGGTTCCAGCTAAATATATTATTCACATTTTTGTATATATTTAATGTATTTATGTATTTATTTTATTTTTACAGTTACATAGCAAAAGAGACTTTCATTGACAGAACCAGAATGGGTGTTTTTGGTGAGGTAAGCTATTTAATATAATTTACTCATTTTTATTGAGCCACCCATATAGAGAACTGAAATATCTCTCTTTAGTCATTTGTGTTAATGTTCTGTTTAAACTTGTTAATAAATGGCTTGGCAGACTTATTACTGGAAAGCTGCCGATCTTCACAGCAACAAGTCTCCTAATCAGGTTTAATTTGGACATGTAGGTGTCATCCTGGATGAAATAAATATGCTTTTCGCTGGTGCCATTTTAGGGGACTCTGCAACAGCCGTTTTTTATCTATTTATTTTAACACAGATGACACTGTAGGATTATGTGTATTCTCTTTGGTTTAAGGATTATTAGAATTTTCTGTGTACTATTGGAGAATTATTTATTTAAAAAGACAAATTTCTAAAACAAGTTTCTGACCACATAAAAGCAAAAGTTTCACACCTGTGACTCATTATCATCCTTAAATGAGTACAGTCAAATCTAAAATTCTACAAGACAATGGAAATTTGAACCATTACTACCTATAAAATTAGAAATTCATTATATCAGTTGGGAAAGGAAGTAATACAAGTAAAGTTAAAGATCATTTACAGTCTGAAATTCCTATCTCTTTAGGTGATTAACCTCTGTAAAAAATGATCACCAAATTTGCTTATCATTCAGTTCATGTCAGCTGCCCAACCTTTACTGCACCTTGGTCCAATATAGGGTCACAGTGATTAAAGGAATACATCACCCAAAACTGATCTATTTTTATATGTTGCTTACCCCATGTGGCTTGTAGTGATAACTGAGAAAAAATTTTAATCTCATTTCTCACTAAATGTTTCCCGTTGGGAGTGGCCATTCAATGCAATGCACTTTGATACAGATGGTGACTGAGCCTGAGATTTGGAAAATGAAAACGCAAAAGCAGTGCAATAACTTTGTACCACCCACAGTTAATTTCAGCTGAGTTCAAAGTTTGTTGTCTAAAAATGAAAGTCTGTTTTGCATTTAGGCTTAATAAGAACAAGCTAGTATAATACTTTAAGCGCTATAGTCAAACATTCTTGTATTCTTGTATACTACAAAGAACAAATCGCATTGGCAAAGTAATATATTCCCAAGAACAGTGTTATTTTTATTATGGTTACATTACTCTATTTGCATACTGGAAAGAACTGATGTTTTTGATTTTCATTATTATCGATAATATTATTAAGATCAGTATAACATTAGCAGTCCGGTGCTGTTCAGATTCACACTGACGAAGGGATGGTGATTTATTTATTTTTTTGGTGGGGATTCTAGGAATGCACCCAGCCTTGACCTGACCAGCACTCACTCACAGACCGAGACACGAAATCCAATAAATCCAATAAATGAATGAATAATATATTAAATGGAAAGTAAATATTAACAACAATTAATCAGATAACCCTCCCCTTCCCGTAAAGCGATAACAAGTACAACACACAACAATAAACACCTAACAACAAACACCCACAACAATGTCCATGAATCAATTCCATATAACAGATGCAAATGAAACCGGGGGACTGGCAGATCCTGTGAACCGCAGAGGTGAATATAAAGTCTGTTATACCATCTCTGAAGTGTTTTTCGATGAGATGTGTGGGAGTGCTCCCTCCGACGAAGATGATGCAGAAAGGCACAAGACAAAACTAGAATCCAATACAACAGTAATGCAAGACAGCCATGTAATATCCACACATGAAAACGGCAACAGCTCTGACAAACAAACAATAGTGCTTCCTTCTCTGTTTAGCTGGATCACTTTTAAAGTTCCCACTGGCCCTTCTTGTTCCCAGCAGCCCCTGCACCCATTGCAGGCATTCAATCAGGGCAATACCTTCTGGGCAGCTGGTAAATGGAGTCCATTAGGTTGCAACATTGCTATATGATTTTCTTTCAAAAGTGCCCAATAGTATTTGATAGCAGTCTATTCTGTTTTCAGAATATGTTCCTCGTCTAACAGTTTCAATTACATTAAAGTTTGACATGTAAACTCAATTTGAAATTGTAAACAGACTTTTCATTATCTAGTGTGGGGGTCATGGAGGAACCTTAAAAATGTATAAATTAATCTTTTATTGTTATTCTTGAGAATACTATTCTGCTGTTTGTGAAATTCGTAATACTTATTAACCTCAAAAGTGTGCACTTTGACCCTTAAAACAGTGGTTCTCAAATATTTTGATTTCAGGACCCAGTTTTATCAGTTTTTGATAAATGATGACCCAAGTATGTAAAACACAGCAATGTGGTAGGGGGTCATAAACGTTAAAAATATAAAGAGGTTTCCCCTTGGTGTAGTAAGTGCAATGCTAAACGGAATATAATAATGAAGAAAGGGCAGGAGTGGAAACAGTGATTCCCCTTGGTGTAACATGTGCGATGATAAATGAATATAATATATAAGAGCAGGTGGGGGATGAGCGAGTTGGTCCTCCTTGGTGTAGCATTTACAATGATAAAGCGTTGGGGAATGCATGAGCTACTCAATTGCTTAAACTGCTTTCTTTTTTTAACTTCAGCTGGTGACACATCAACAGCCACTTGTGACCCAGCAATGGTGACTTATGACCTATCCAGGGGTTGAGTAACACTGCCTTAAAATATCCCCACTTCTTTAAACAGACAAACTTCATTCAGAATCCAAATTTAAATGGTTCTGTGAACCCTGTACTTCAAGTAAGTACTTATATAGTGAGAGAAAAATATAGAGACAGGGAAAGGCCATTCACATTTACCACTCCTTCCAGAAGTTAATTTGTTTATGTAATGAAGTAATCTGTCCATTCATTGTCTAAAACAGTTTTTTTTATTATTGTCATATTTGACAGGTTATATACAATTTTTATATTTGGAGCACAGCCAGATTAAGAGACTAACTACTTTGGATTCAGAAAGTTTTCAGATGCCTTTACTTTATTCACCCTTGTAGATTTATCTTTAAATTAATAAATCTGCCATTTTTACCCACTAATTAATACTCAATAATCCATAATGGCAAGGAGAAAACATGATTTCAGAAAGGTTTGCAAATTTAGTAAAAAATCACTTTGCTGTGACACTCCAAATTTTGTTCAGGTTTGCTTTATTTGTTCTTGAGATGTGTGTAAAACTTGATTGGAGTCTACCTTTGTCAGACTGAATTGACTGGACATTGTTTAGAAAGGCATGTGTGTACCTGTGTATATAAAGTCCGATAATTCACACAGCATGTCAGGACAAACATCAAGATATGATGTCCAACAAACTCTTAGCATACATGCATGATAAAGCTGTGGTGAAGCATAGATCAAGGTAGAACACTATTTCTGAATCTTTGAATGTTCTTGTAGCCTCAATAATTCTGTAATGGAAAAAATCTGAAATCATCAGGACTCTTCCTAGAGTTGACAGGGTTAAAAGAAGTGACCAAGACCCCAGTCGTCACTCTAACAGAGCTTTAGAAGTCCTTTGCTGAGATGGTAGAACCTGTTGGAAGGATGACCATCTCAGCAGCACCCCGTCAATCATGTGTTTATAGTAGAGTGGCAAGATGGAAGCCACTATTGTAAAATTCATATGAAAGTTTTAAGGATTCTGAGAGCATTAGAAAAAAAAGATTATCTGGTCTGATGAAACAAAAATTGAACTCTTTGGGCAGAACTTAAAGCGCTATGTCTGGCGAAGTCCAGGCACTGTTCATCACCTGCCTAACACCATTTCTACAGTGAAGGATCATGGTGGCTACATCATGTTTTGGGGGTGCCTCTCAGGGGCAGGAGCAAAGAGAGACTGGTCAGAATAGGGGGAAAGATGAATGCAGCTGAATACAGAGAGGTCCTTGAAGAAAACCTGCTCCAGAGTGCACACAGCTTCAGATGGGGCAACAGTTCATCTTTCAGTACGACAAGCACTCACTGCCTAACAGCTATGCTGGAGTTGTTTTGGTACAAGTCTCTGACTGTCTTGGACTGGCCCAGCCAAAGCCCATATAACATTTATGGAGAAACCTGAAGATGGCTGTTTACAGAAGCTCCTCATCCAATCTAACAGAGCTCAAGAGGAGCATCTAGAAAAAATGGGATAAACTGCCCAAATACAGATGTGGAAAGCTTGTAAAGACTTACCAAAAAAGACTCAAAGCTGTAATGGTCTAAATACTTAACTTTTAATAAATTTGCAAACTTTTCAGAAAACATGTTTTCACTTTGTTATTATGGGTTAGTAAAAGTAGATTGATGGGCAACGCAGTAAAGTGTGCACAAACTGAAGGGATCTGAATACTGTGGGAATCCAACGTACACAATGTGTCAGAAGCAAAAATTGAACCTGTAGTCCTAATCCAATTATATGCTTGTTATAGGTTTTAAATTGTAGGATTGTATAGAATTATTATTGTCACTTTTATGCAGTACAGTGAAATCCATACTTGTATGTGCTTTTTAACATGCAATACATCCCCCCTCTTGAACACCATGACTGAGGAGGTGTGCTATAGCCTACCCTTGTAAAATCAGGCTCAAGTAGTCACCCTTCCTGAGCAGAGCACCTGTCCATCAGAAGACACAAATACACACACACTTGTTGAATGTGTGAGTAAAACCATATCAAACGTAAAAAAAACACACGTGAACACAGTGGGAACATGCAAACTCCTGACAGGACTTTTAGCCAAGGCTCCTGGAGCAGTGACCTGGCAGGCCTACCTACAGTTTACCAGTTTTAAAAGCTCCATTTATAAAAACTATTCTTCACTGAAAAGTTAAATTCCTAACTAATTTAGCACTACTAATATAAAAGAGGAGCCTGGAAAGTTGGAGCATAACTAATGACTTTGATACTTTAATACTTGTACATGTATACTATATTAAATTTCAGGATGCTGAAATATATATATTTAAGTAGGTTATGTTTAATTTCTTTTGTAATATTTTTAGAATGTTCACCACAACTGTTTTTCAATGCTTGATAATTAACAAAATAATAGTATAACAAAAGGAAACGGAAATCCACTTTAACAAAATGCTGCAACACCTCCTCCAAAACTCCTACCACTGCTAAGAAGGACAATTAGCTTAAATAATGAGCAAATTTATTAGAATGCCTTGGTTTTATTATAATATATACTTGTAATATATATTTATGATTCACTTATGGAAAATTTAACGTTAATTATATTTACCTTCCATATGATGCTGACCTGGGTTTCTAAATGTCCTTGTGGACTGATGTTTTTTATTTATAATATGTCAGTGTTTGACCATGCTGCCGTGTTGCTTCTGAGTGTGTGTGTTTGTGTTCTTGGATTCTTAAGATCTACCAGTGTTAGTTTATGCAATAATGTGTCAGCAATCTTGTGGAAGCCAGAATTGGACTGCATGGTCTTATTAAAAACATTTTTAAAAAGAAAACCTTGTTTAGCTCTTTTAATGCCCCGTTTACACACATGCTTTCAATATCTCATCCCTAATTTCCTTAACATTTTTCAATGGAGTTAATCTGTAGAACAGTAAATCAAGAAATTAAACTACTTGTACAGTCCCTGATTTCTTGCCTTGCAACCCAGCCACTTTTAATTATCAGACTAAGGGAATATTTAATTAATGCAGCATTTTGGATAGAGAGGCAGCAAGATTAACACAAATTTTTTTAAAAGCTTAATTTACAAAAATATGATGCAGAGCTTGGAAAAAAATACTTTGCCTTTATTTGTATTACATACAGTATTTTTTATATACAACCCCAATACAAACATAGTAAGAATAAATCTTCAGAATTTGGTAAGATTATAGTGGCCATGCTATTAATAAAGCAGCACTGGAAACTGTGCAGAAATAAGCATCACAAGACTAATGGGCATATCCTACATTAACAGGCAAAGGCTAGCATCTGTATTATCAGACACTGATAGAACTGGAACACAAAAATGTCAGTGTACACTAAAAGGAAGTATATTTAAGGTAGAAGTCTGGAAACAATTGCACATAAGGAGTGATTAGCTACTACTGTTTATTAAAACACTAAAGTCTGTGTGTTCTGCCCCTGAGTAATCTGATTGGTTAGTTTGGTTTTGATGATGCGATGAAAGAGGACGTGCAAGTCTAAGATGCACAAGAAGGAGTAAAGGCGTATGAGGTATGATGAGAGAGTCACCTTCAAAGACAGCAAGTATAAAACCGGGCAGGAGGTAAGAAAGGTGCCTCAAAAATAATGACAGTCTGAGAAGCAGGCTTTATGAGAAAAGATGCGGCGGTTAATAGGCAATCATACAAGCAAATACAGAAGAAAGGCACTGCAGGTGCACATAAGACAAGAGACAGAGAAGCGGGTTAAATGATGAGGCAAGGCGAATCCAAAATAATTAGAGTGCCAACCCAGTTTAAATCAAACAAAAAAGAAAAACTTCAAATGAAAATATGCCCTCGGTGGTGCTATATTGACAAGACACATTCCTTGTCAATTGTGTTCACAAAGAGTCTCTCTCCAGCAAGGTCAGGTCCAAATGAGACACCAACTTCTGGGAGTTTCTCCTTTTACACCGGACTGACTGGAAGGGCTGGCGCTTCTTTGTCTCTGTTGCCCTCAAGATGTGATTTCTCGAGGCTGTGAGGGAAAAGGAAGTAAGACTGTTAGTGACAACACCCCCTCTCATCCCGGGGTGGTACCACATATCTTAAGTGAAGTTGGTGCACATGCGCAACAATAGAATCATTAAAAACATTTGCTATTACTTCTCTTTGACAAGTGCTACGGCTATTCTCAAATAGACTATTAAATCATAAAGTTGAATGCATATCCTGATAAATATAAGAAGTGAGATAATGTGACACCCTGTCTGTTTTTAACTAACCAACAAAACGCTATTAAGTTACTGTGCCTTTTCTCTGATTCTGTGAATTTGAAGAGCTGGTCTAACTTCTTTATTTTTAAACAGAAAAGATTGCTGGTTAGTGAAATAAAAAAAACGGTATTACTTTCAAAATGGGCAGTGGAACAGGAGAATAAATGTGCATCTTGAATTTAAGGACTTGTATGGAAGTAGTGTACTTCCCATTATATAGCGCCCTGTTAACTTAAACCGAGGCATTCCTTTACATTTTTATGCTAGTTTTAATTCCTCACCTCAGAGTCTTGCTTGATCAATTTAATTGCAAATATTACATTTCTTATTCATGAGTGCTTTGAAAATTTTCCAGCAATTTCCTGCATTTTAGATGAAATAGGTTCTTTTGTCCTGTGGTCCTGCTCATGATAAAGAACTTTGTGAAATCTAATGAATGGATTTCATTATCTAAAAATGAGGACGCTCTTTTAGTGTCATTGCTTATATAAAATTACACAGGAGCTATTTCTATCAGTTGCATCTCCTAGGGCATAATTAAGGGCACAGAGGGGGGTTGATTAAACATTGTGATCTACTTCACTACATACAAGTAACACTGTGCAGCTGATAATCTTTACAATGTCAGCAACAGATTTTACAATATCAGCATCAGAGAGGTAAAACCATTAGTAAATTCCTGTCTTTCTGTAATTTTGGTTAGAGATTCTAGTGCTGTATGTGAGCATTTTACATGTTTTCATTTGTCAGTTCAGTTTGGAAGGTTGCCTGTATTATTTTGAGTCCACAACATGATCAATTTTAGCATTATTTGGAGCTAACAATATGTAAGCTACCATTTGTAGGTTTCCAAAGCAGTAAATTGAATTTTCATGAGATAAGTGTCACCTATTTCATTATCATAAAAGGACTTAATGCTTTAAATTTTGCATAACTCTTCAGACTTAGAGATAATGGATGGAAGTAAATGTGGCAGAGGAGCAAATCAGAGAGGACTTCTTCATAAATCATGTCTTTGCATGAGGCAGCATGGTAATCATATTAAATAAATGGCTGGCATAAATGAGTTAGTAAATTATTTACAGTAAGGGCACAGCTCTGGGGTCAGAAAGCTTATTCAAGATCAAATCTGCCTGCAAAGATTCATAAATAGATGATAAGAAGGTATCCATTTAGACAACATTTTTGAGGTAATGTGCCTATTGTCACCCAGCTGGGCACTTACCATCTTCCTCAGGATTTCATTAATGTTTAATTCCAGTAATCATGATTTCTAATTGTGGTATGTGGGGAGACTGGAGGTTAAGAATGCCATATCCAGTGGAGGCAAGCAGGCTTCTGTGTAATAATAAAGCATGGTGGAAATCATGTAGAAGAACAAAATAATGAGATGAGATGAGATATAGTGTGAAAAGAGATGTTATATGTTGCTAAGGACCAAGGCTCTGCTGAAGTCCTGCTAGAGAGGGTCAGATGTCCAGCCAAGCTGACATGAGGTGCACGTTTTGGTACTAAGTAGGTGACAACCTGCATGCACTATTTGTTTGCACTGATTTCATTCAGACCATGCCTTCAATCTCAGAATTATACTGCCCAAAAGAATTAAAGGAACACTTTTTAATCAGAGTATAGCATAAAGTAAATAAAACTTATGGGATATTAATCTGGTCAGTTAAGTAGCAGAGGGGGTTGTTAATCAGTTTCAGCTGCTGTGGTGTTAATGAAATTAACAACAGATGCACTAGAGGGGTAACAATGAGATGACCCCCAAAACAGGAATGGTTTAACTGGTGGAGGCCACTGACATTTTTCCCTCCTCATCTTTTCTGACTGTTTCTTCACTAGTTTTGCATTTGGCTACAGTCAGTGTCACTACTGGTAGCATGAGGCGATACTTGGACCCTACAGAGGTTGCACAGGTAGTCCAACTTCTCCAGGATGGCACATCAATACGTGTCATTGCCAGAAGGTTTGCTGTGTCTCCCTGCACAGTCTCAAGGGCATGGAGGAGATTCTAGGAGACAAGCAGTTACTCTAGGAGAGCTGGAGAGGGCCATAGAAGGTCCATAACCCATCAGCAGGACCAGTATCTGCTCCTTTGGGCAAGGAGGAACAGGATGAGCACTGCCAGAGCCCTACAAAATGACCTCCAGCAGGCCACTGGTGTGAATGTCTCTGACCAAACAACCAGAAAGACTTCATGAGGGTGACCCAAGGGCCCCATGTCCTCTAATGGGCCCTAATTTCACTGCCCAACAGCATGCAGCTCGATTAGCATTCGCCATAGAATACCAGAATTGGCAGATGCACCACTGGTGCCCTGTGCTTTTTACAGATGAGAGCAGGTTCACCCTGAGCATGTGACAGAAGTGAAAGGGTCTGGAGAAGCCATGGAGAACATTATGCTGCCTGTAACATCATTCAGCATGAGCAGTTTGGTGGTGTGTTAATGATTGTCTGGGGAGGCATATCCATGGAGGGTCACACAGACCGCTACAGGCTTGACAAAGGCACCTTGGCTGCCATTAGGTATCAGGATGAAATCCTTGGACCCATTGTCAGACCCTATGCTGGTACAGTGGCACCTGGTGCACGACAATTCCTGGCCTCATGTGGTGAGAGTATGCAGGCAGTTCCTGGAGGATGAAGGAATTGATACCATTGACTGGCCACCACACTTTCCTGACCTAAATCCAATAGAACACCTCTGGGACATTATGTTTTGGTCCATCCAATGCCACCAGGTTGCACCTCAGACTGTCCAGGAGCTCAGTGATGCCCTGGTCCAGATCTGGGAGGAGATCCCCACAACAGCATCTGTCATCTCATTAGAAGCATGCACCGATGTTGTCAGGCATGTATACAAGAACACAGGGGCCATACAAAGTGCTGCGTACAATTTTGAGTTGCTGCAATTAAATTTTGGCAAAATGGACTAGCCTGCCACATAATTTTTTCACTCTGATTTTAGGGCGTCTTTGAATTCAGGGCTCTGTAGGTTGATCATTTTCATTTCCATCAAACGATGTGGCATCCTTTCGTTCCTAACACATTACCCAGTCTATATCAGTATAGATATCCAGGAGGATTTCTTTTTCCCATTGAGATCTGATGTGTTTTCAAAGTGTTCCTTTAATTTTTTTGAGCAGTTTATTTGTTGCCATTACAAAATAGTGGGATGCATGGATGGATGGATGGATAGATAGATAGATAGATAGATAGATAGATAGATAGATAGATAGATAGATAGATAGATAGATAGATAGATAGATATGCAGGTGTATGTTGGTATAGAGGAGCCCCCATAGTATTTCTTGACACACACCTGCTGAATAATTAGTTGGCTGAAAGTCTTCAGTGTTAGTGTGTCAGGGAGAGGATGTGTAACATTGTTCATAATGGCACTCAGTTTTGTTTTAATTCTGTCTTTCACTTCTACCTCCAGGGTGTCCAGACAGCATCTCAAAGCTGAGTATGCCTATATAACTAGCTTGATGATTCAGTGGGCCTCTCTTGAAGTGATGTTAGTAGCACAGCACACCACAGTGTAGAAAATTGCACTGACCATCAACCTACTACCAATTGTAGAAGATGCAAATTTGTCACTACCAACATTAGAGGAATGTAGTCTTTTGAGAAAAAAGAGCTGGCTTTCTTATACTGTATAGTTTATCTATGATAAGATGCATAATAAGATGTGGACCCCCAAGTACTTGTAGGAGTACACCACCTCTACATCCACTCCTTGAATAGTGGTCAAATATAGAGGGTCTTTGGTATGGCAAAATTCAATAACTGGTACCCTGGTTTTGCTGACGTTATGTTGCATACAATTTTTTCTGCACCAACAAACAAAGTTCTCCACTTGACTGCTATACTCTTTAAGACTCAGTGGTTCATGAGTTTTTGCATGACAGACAGACAATCCTTAGCAATATATTTAGTGTGTGTATGCATGTGTGTATATATATCTTATAGGGTGGGGAGACAGAGACATATAAACGTATGGTGCACTCACAGGCAAACCCTGTATAATTAATGCAGAAAAAACATGTTGTACAAATGGGTTTTTTTGGCAACAAACATCTTTTCAGAAGCAAGTCCAATTCTTGACTGACTAATTTTTTGATTTTTTCAATTTTAAGTTCTTCTGGTAGAAAGAGGCTGGTCCTGGTGGACGAACACCAGAAGTAATGTCATTAATGTCAAAGTCTTCAGTCTTCTAGGTCTGTAGAGGAGAAATAGAAAATGTGTTAGTATGGCTTTGAATTACAATCACCAGAGCTCTTAAGCTGTCCCCTATGTGCACACGCATGACAATGTTTACATGCATGCATACATACATTTCATGTAATCATATGTGTATGCTGATAACATTATATTTGCTTTAATTTCAGGTATATGGTGGTTATTTATCAACTCTTTTACTAACTGCAGAAGGTTCACCTCTAAAATGTGGAGCAGCACTTTCCCCCATCACAGACTTTAAACTTTATGGTAAGTTTGATTCAAGTCTAATCAACCAACCATGACCAGCTATCGTGCCTCTCTAAAAAAAAATGAAAATAAGAAGTCAATGAGGCATGAAAAATAATAACAGTGGAGAAGAGCTGAGCATCTGCTTTTAATTAAATCACTAACAGCCACTTATGACGATGTCAGCTTTGTAGAAAATTAAAGAAAAAAATCCCTTGTGTGTTATTTTTGTACTTGTAAATGACATTTTCAAAACTTAGCACTGTATGCATGAATTAATGCATTGATGGGCATTTCAGTATATTTTGCTTTTCATCAAAATTTTATGAAATATCTTTGAAAAGTGATACTGTATTTAGTATAACAGTATAATTATCATTTTAATATGTGGCTGCAGGCCTTCCAGTAATGTTGTATAAAGTACATTATAATTTGAAATTCCAATGTCAGGATTTACTACTTGAAATTATTTCAATTTCAGGTAATATAATGGGGTCCTATGTGCCACCATCACCCAGAACATATTACCAAATTAGTGTGTTTTCAAATGAGAATTCCTTTAAACATGATGATTAAGAGGGGTTAAATGGGGAGCACACAACAAAGTGCACAAGCACCTCAAACTCTTCCTATTCACCTCCTTAATTCCTTTAATCTCTCTAGCAAAATACCTGGCCTTCCTTGCAAACAGCCATTGTCACTCTCAGGTTTTTTTCTGGTCAAGGAACTGCTTTATAAATCCTTTGTCAAGTACATTCAAAGCAACCCCCAGAAACGCTCCTCAGAAAGTCCTGTGTTCTTCCTGTCCCTGCCCACAGGTGGCCCCAGGTCTCTTTGCTCTCCTGAATCCCATCTATTAAAGAACCAAAGCCCATTTCTACAGAATTTCCACTGTGTTTGGCATCTTCGCTTATGGGGAAGCACTTTCCAGCTCCCAGAAATTTCCCATCATCTTCTTAGTATCTCACACATAATCATCCCCAAGGCATTAAAAGGAATTTACCAGGATATTTAAACTGTACTTAATGCTCCTTTATCTCATGGAACCATCATACCAGGCTGGCACCTAGTCACAGTATATGCTGGAGTAATTTCGAATTGAAATATGGGATTAGGTTTTGTTTTCTGTTCATTACAAAGTCACTTGGTGTAGGTCTGTTTAATTAGTTAAGACATTACATTTCCTAACATAAGTTCCAGTGATATTAACACCATGATCTATTGCATTACAACCTCTCAGCAAACTGCTGTATGATCTTCTGTGAAAAGTATTATTTTTCAGAGAATAAAACAAAAACTCTAGAGATAAATATGACATCTGTGGTGCAAAAAATGTCATTGAAATTGACTAATGCAGTCATAAAGCAGTGCAAAGGCATACCCACTAAAGTATTTCACAAAGTTTTAACTTTGATAAAGTTTAGTACTGCAATTGAATCATTTTGAGTAAAATTAAAGAAGAGTAATACCAGCCCAAAGAAATGTCTCATACAGTGTCTATACAAAGTATTCACACACTTGGAGGTTTTCAGATTGTATTGTTATATACCATGAAATCAAAGTGGGTTTAATTTGGCTTTTTTGACATGATCAACAGAAAATGATTCTTTAATGTTAAAGCGAAATCAGATTTCTAACAGTGGTCTAAATTAATTATCAATATGAAACAAACTAATTGATGTCATAAGTATTCATCCCATTTAATACAACACGCCTAAATCATCATTGGTGAAGCCAATTGGTTTTAAATGTCACAGCTTAACATGCATCACAGGAAAATTAATGGAAGGAATTATTAAGGATAAGATTGGGCAACATCTGGCAAGGAAAGGAGTTATTCTGAACAGTTCAGAAGAGGGAGGTCGTGTTTAACTAACATGCTTGGAATTCTATGAGGAAGCAACAAAAGGATATGATCAAAGTGGAGCTTATGATATTATTTATCTGGACTTTCAGAAAGCATTTGATAAGGTGCTACATGAGAGGATGGGCATCAAATTAAAAGAAATGGGAGTTCAGGGTGATGTTTTTAGATGGGTGCAGAATTGGCTCAGACACAGGAAGCAGAGGGTGATGGTGCGAGGAACCTCATCAGAACTGGCCGATGTTAAGAGTGGTGTTCCACAGGGGTCAGTGCTAGGGCTGCTGCACTTTTTAATATATATAAATGATTTAGATAGGAATATAAGTAACAAGCTGGTTAAGTTTTCAGATGATACCAAGATAGGTGGATTAGCAGATAATTTGGAATCTGTTATATCATTACAGAAGGACGGACAGCATACAAAATTGGGCAGATTTGTGGCAGATCAAATTTAATGTCAGTAAATGTAAAGTATTACATATAGGAAGTAAAAATGTTAGGTTTGAATACACAATGGGCAGTCGGAAATTCGAAAGTACACCTTATGAGAAGGATTTAGGAGTCATAGTGAACTCTAAGCTATCGACTTTCCGACAGTGTTCAGAAGCCATTAAGAAGGCTAACAGAATGTTAGGTTATATAGCACGATGTGTGGAGTACAAGTCCAAGGAGGTTATGCTCAACCTTTATAATGCACTGGTGAGGCCTCATCTTGAGTACTGTGTGCAGTTTTGGTCTCCAGGCTACAAAAGGACATAACAGCGCTGGAAAAGATCCAGAGAAGAGCAACTAGGCTGATTCCAGGGCTACAGGGGCTGAATTATGAGAAAAGATTAAAAAGAGCTGAGCCTATGCAGTTTAAGCAAAAGAAGATTAAGAGGAGACATGATTGAAGTGTTTAAAATTCTGAAGGGAATTAGTACAGTGGATTGAGACTGTTATTTTAAAATGAGTTCATCAAGAACATGGGGACACAGTTGGAAACTTGTTAAGGGTAAATTTCGCACAAACATTAGGAAGTTCTTCTTTACACAAAGAACGATAGACATTTGGAATAAGCTACCAAATAGTGTGGTAGACAGTAAGACATTAGGGATTTTCAAAACTCGACTTGATGTTTTCTTGGAAGAAATAAGTGGATAGGACTGGCGAACTTTGTTGGGCTGAATGGCCTGTTCTCGTCTAGAGTTTTCTAATATTCTAATTAGTTCAATAGAGATCGCCTGTCTGTAGCTAAAGAGGGTTCAGTTCATTGTAGTATAAATGCACCTTATCTGTAAGGTCCAACATTTAGTGATTCAGTATTGTGGCTCACATGATGAAAACAAAACACACTCCAAGAAACTCCATGAAAAGGTGATTGAAATGCACAAGGCAGGGGAAGGAGACAAGAAAATATCTGAACCACTGAAGTTTCCTTGGAGTTCAGTTAAATCAATCATTAAGAAATGGAACGTGTATGGCACAGCTGTAAATCTGCCTAAATTAGGCCGTCCACAAAAAGTGAGAGATCGTGCAAGAATAGTAGTGGCCACCAAGAGACCTTTAACTCAGACAGAGTTACAAGCTACAGCAACTCAGATCGGAAAGATTCTGACAAAAAAGGCACACATATGACGTCTTGGCTAGGGGCACACAGGAGACTCCAAAGAAGGTCCTGTGATCTAATGAAACAAAAATTGAACTTTTGGGCTATTGGACTAAATGCCAAGTTTGGTGTAAGCTAAAACTGTATATTAGCAGGTCTTGGATGGCTTGTAATGGTAAAGAATAAAATAAATAAATAAATAAATAAAATACAGGGAAATCCTAGAAGAAAACCTGATGCAGTCTGCAAGAAACCTGCACCTTAGGAGAAGATGTGTTTTCCAAGAAGCCAAAACTGCACAGGAATGACAGAAAAACAGTGACATCAATGGTCCTGAAGTATGGCTGTCATGGCTGTCAAAGGTTTATCTATTAACACTGCCTTGAAGAATATACAGTTAATTTTTTTGTGTTTTATATTTTTTTATTTATTTAGGTCACTGTTCAGAGATCTGTTTTAACTTTGACATTAAAGAGTCTTTTTCTGCTGTGTACTGACAGCAAAGCCAAATTTAATTCATTGTAATTCAATATTGTATTACAATAAGATGTGAACTCTCCAAGGAGTGAATAGATTTTATAAGCACTGTAACTATAACATTAGGTTAAAGGATTATAAGAGCAGATACCACATAAGCAGAACATCCTTGGCACAGATGGAGGCTGCAGTATTTAATATTTCTATCCATATCAAACAATCAGTTTTTAGCTATTGTCGCACCTTTCCAGGAGAATGCAGCAGTAAAACACAGTTTTTCAGGGTTATGGTACTTTCAGAATTCATTCAGAGCATAGTGTCTTCATAATGTCCTTTTGAATTCATTACCTGTATTGTTGTGTAGCAGATTTCATCAAGGGCAGTCTAAGAGTGCTTACATATACTTGCAGGGAAAATATTGGGAACACTATATTAATACTGTGCTGTGCATTCTCAGATGTTTTTTTACCTACCAGAGTTGTACAAAATGATTAACTGAGTTCACGTAACCTTTGTGTCAGCTCAAATCAAATTGACCATTCTCCTCTGACCTCTCTTATCCACAAGGCATTTCTGTCTGAAGAACTGCTGCTCAAAGGATGTACTTTGCTTTTCGCACAGTTGTGAGTAAATCTGTAGAAGTCACAAGGATTCTATGGTTTACACCATCCAAAGATGGTGACTATTTTATTACAGGGACCACAGGAACACACCAACCCTTGACCTGACACACACACACTTACACACAGAGACACTTATAAAGAGGATCAATTAATAGATACATAATAAATATGTAATAAAGATAATAAAGTATATTTTAAGCAAATAAAGAAGGTACAAAATGTGAAAGCTCTTCTCGATTCTCTGAAAGTTAAAATTATTTACAAAACTGCACAAATGAAACTAAACCAAACACTAGGTACTAACAGTAAACACTTACGAAAAAGTACAAACACAGTCCAGTATAGCAGGTGCAGATGACGATAGTGTGTGAAATAAAAACATCTGTGAACAGCCATCTGAAAGAAATATAACGTTTTGTCCTACCAGGTTCCAGTTGTTGTGTGAAGATTTGTCATGATCAGTAGCACTCCCCAGACAAAACCATATTCAACCAAAATGAAAAGGCAGAGGACAAGCACGTACATTATATTGAAAGTGTAATTGGCAGTGGTT
Organism: Polypterus senegalus; assembly: GCF_016835505.1. Taxonomy (NCBI): domain Eukaryota; kingdom Metazoa; phylum Chordata; class Cladistia; order Polypteriformes; family Polypteridae; genus Polypterus; species Polypterus senegalus. The sequence continues at coordinate 172,762,540 of NC_053158.1, read as the reverse complement.
GTAGTGGTAAGCCAATAGAGCGTGATGTGTAGAAACAAATTTACACAGATGATCATGATCCCCTCGCCATCTTGTTGGCTTATTTTTAAAGAGAGCTCCTATTTAGCTTCCATTCTAGCAAATCCAGCCATTCTGAAACTGCCCAGTGGTGTAATAATATGATAGCTGCTGGGAGTTGTGGGAAATTTAAGTTGTGTAGCTACAAAATCTAGAGACTGAAAAGAGGAGATCTATAGTTACAGAAATACTCGAAACACAATCTTGCCATGGTTTAAATCACCGAGACTGCATTTTTTGTCAGTTCTGTTGTTTGATGAGAAAATGAACTGAACCTTCTGACTTGTATCTGGAGGATTTTATGCATTGCACTGTTGCCACATGGTTAGCTGATTAGATAATTGGACAAGCAGGTGTTCCAAATAATTTGCTTAGTGAGCATATATTAAAATACAATGCAATAACAGTAAATAACTGGACCATATAACATATGCATACTGTTAATAACCACAAAAAATAGATACATTCATAGTAGAAAAGAAAATCTCAATCATTACCATTATTTTCACAGTTTCTTTTATGTTTTTTGAGATGTTCCTGGTATCAGAATGCTACATGCAGTTATGAAAAAGGATAAGGTCACAAAATAGACATAAAATCCTTAATGAATATTCACCAAATGCTTTTCTATTTTAGCATCAGCATTTTCAGAAAGGTATTTGGGCTTGCCAGAAGGAGACCCACGAGCATATGAGGTATGTAATGTGTAACTAAAAATGCCAGGCTTTTCAGTTTGTTATGTAATTTATTTGTTGTTTCTCTTTTGACTCACGCTATGCAAAACATTTGTCATTGCCTTAGCATTTGTTTACCCTGCAGTCCATAGCCACAGATTTCTATCAAGCAATACTTTTTTCCCCCCGAGATACTAAAAATGAAATATTATATTATAGAAACAAGATGTAAAGGATTAGAAGTGTCTTTGTTTTGTACGTCAGTTATGATAAAATATTTTTTTAACCTTATAAATGACAGTAGATTGGAATACTCAAGAAGTTAAATTTGTTCTATTCAGTTTTTTGCTAGCTTTTAATACTTCTTAAAATCATCTTTGGACTAATACACTCATAGGGTCTAATTTAACAATTGTAAGCAATTTTTTTATTCATTTTTAAATAATTTTTAATATTTCCACTATATGTTTTGTATAAGGTTAATACCACTTTTCCCACAATAGGAATTTAAGCACACAATTGCACAATGTAAAATGGGATTTGGTTTTATTATTAGGTTATGTTAATTTTCTAAAATGAAAATAAGTTTGTGTGAAAATTTGGGCATGCAATTACTTTATGTTGAGTTGGAACGTAATTTACTGACAATTTAATTTTGCTTTTGGAAATGGTCACACAATTTTCAGCCTGTTAATTAAGGATTTATAATACCTGATTTGGAGCCCAAAATAAAATATTTCATTTAGTGACTTACTTGACTGCCACCAACAATGGCAATATCCGCTAATACAAAGTTAAGCAATATAGGAGATTTGGTGGTGACACTGTTCAGTCACTTATGACCACATCTTTTTTGAATATTTTTTAAAAAGTCTTTAAAGCGAAAAACAAAAAAAGCAAAGCAGACTAAAAGTGTTAGTGATGAGGGTAAGATAAAATCAGGATACAAGGAATATTTCACAGAACCTGGCAACAGTGATGTACTTTCCTCTGTGGCTGGTCCACAAATGATGCTCTGATTCTCCTGGGAGCGAACTATACTTATAAAACAGGAAGAGGCAAAGCAAAAGGCATTGTTAGAACTCCTGTTATTGATCGTTGTCTTTGGGTCAGAGGCCAGAAGAAGATAACGTGTAAGAGACTATGTTAACACCAAAATCAATCCCAATTAAAGGCACACTATTCCTACACGTCTGACATGTCAAACACTACAAATAAAAATTTAGAAGGAATAAACCATAGTACTTTGCCAGATCATATATTAGGTGTTATTGTGCATAAGACTTCAGCTCTTTTTAATTAAGTTTCTGTTTTATTCCTTCCACAGTTGGCCAGGTTAGCTCCGCGTGCAAAGCAGCTGACTGAAAAGAAGCTTTTGATAATACATTCCACAGCAGATGGTATCTCCTTTATATTAATTCATATTGCTTATATAAAAATCTAGAATATCTTGTTGTAACTGTTGGCATGTTGTATTTTTAACAGAAAAAGTCCACTTCCAGCATACTGCAGACTTTGTCACTCACCTTATCCACTCAATGGCTAACTATACCCTTCAGGTGAGGATTTACATTTTTGTCTTACTTGAAGAAATATTATGCTGAAAAATATTGCAATGCATTTTGAATTCTCTGTGGTGGGTTGGCACCCTGCCCAGGATTGGTTCCTGCCTTGTGCCCTGTGTTGGCTGGGATTGGCTCCGGCAGACCCCCGTGACCCTGTGTTCGGATTCAGCGGGTTAGAAAATGGATGGATGGATTTTGAATTCTGCAGCCATGCACCTTTTCATGTACTGTATGTTAAGATGAAAGTACTGTATGTTTTAAATCAGCTTCACTGTTTTAGTAGATACAATACAGAAAAAGGGAACTGTGAATGTAGCTGTCTAGTGGCTATGGTAGTAGATGGTAAAACTCCTAACTGCCAGTTCCTTTCCACCACTGACTTATGGTTTGACTTCAACAGACCTTGATTTTAAAATTATGTAAACAGTTGAACAATGCATGTAAAATTTATAAATTTTGTGGGACAAGCTTACATGCAATTGCAATTAATATGAGAACCTTCTACATATACTGTATTTAATATCTTACAGTATGTTGAAATAGTTATATTTACAAAAGGAGCATTGAAGATATCTTTTGGATTCAAATCAAAATTTATAACAAATATAAAATAAAATAGGTCAAATAGCTTGGGAAGGGAGTATCGTAGAGAACAGTGTCAGAGACGACCAAATGGGCAGCAGTCAAAATTACATGAACTAAAGATGAGTAGAACACCATACATAATTAAATAAATGGGACAACATCATTGCTCATTTTTTTCCATCCAGCTAATTACTGTTCCACATTCTCCACTCTTCAGCTTTGCATCACTCCTGTAGATGATACTACAGCCGCTGCTACATATTATCTGTATTTCTTTTTCTGCATAACCCTGATTTGATGATTCAGATGTTAAATGTGGTGTTCAGATGTATTTTTTCCCAATCATGGTGTACTCCCTTTTGGCTCAGAGACTTGCTTTGTTAAGTGAAGCAGTATTGCATAAAAAAAACTGAGGTCACCTTGATGTGGCTTACAATTCACCTGAAATTCGAAACAGAAAACCTTAATACTGTTCAAGGATGTCCACTTTAAAGTAGAGAGTGAACTTGCATGTCAATTCATGTCTTGAGCACATAATAAAAAAGTGTTTTGACAAATATGTAGTTACCATGTACAGTATGAGACTCTAGAGCAGGGGTCTTCAACTCCAGTCCTGCAGGGAATCTATTAACAGCGCCCAGGAGTAAAAAATGTAAATATGAAGTTTATCCATTAAAATATACTCTTTTGGATCGTTATTTCAATATGCATGTACTGTTTGTGGATAATCACATTTTTATTTTAGTTGTATTATATTTACATTTACAAACCCATTTACAATTTTAAGATGTAAAATGTATATACAGTGTCACACACGTATGCATGGGAGCCAACCACAGGGACCAAAAGAAGGGAATTCCATGCCTGGCCCGGGGGTGGCGGGGTGTACTCAACCCCCTTATTTTGTCCCCACAGACCAGACACAGGAAATTCTGCCTGAGTATGAAGACGTCATTTCCACCTCAGCTCTGAGGACATCACTTCCTATTCCAGTACCGAGTACAACATCACTTCCTGAAACCTCCCTATAAAACCCAACTTCCTTCCTATGTTGAGCAGTTCTGTTTTGGACTCACGTCTGTACTCTGTTGTACTGAATACTTTGCCTTTTTGCAGGTCAAGTAAACGGGTGGCTGCCCCAAACCTTTCTCTTGTGTCGAGGGTCATCATTTCACAACAGGAATATACTGTTTATATAATACGCATACAGAAATATAAATACAGGGGCAGGCAAAAGTAGGTTTACAGTTGTGAGTATGCGAGGACAGCAATTTGAACACTTACGAGATTGTACCTAAGCACACTGTGCTATTGTGGCTTATTTTTAAGTTAATAAAGCTATTGAGTTAATAAAGCCATTGTAATAATTATAACCTGCATGTCTCTTTCCATATGAACAACTGTAAGCCTACTTTTGCCCACCCCTGTATATGCGTATTATTTTAAGTACAAGTGTGATACCATTGTGGTCCAGTAGTTTCCACTGCTGCCTGAACTGGGTTATTTTGTGTGTGGAGTCTGCACATTCTCCTGGTCTATGTGTGTGTTTTTTCTGCCACATTATCAGTGAAGTTTAAGTTGGATTACTGGGGTGTTTCTCAATTTCCTCCATGTGAGTGTATGTGTGTACGTGAGTGGGCCCTGTCATGGACTGTCCAGATCTGGTTTCTGCCTTGTAGCCAGGTTCTGCCAGGATAGGCTCCAACCCACCATGACTCTGAACTGTTTCTTAAAGCTCCTGTTATTAATAATATAAATAAATCACTAGAGGTTTTGGTAAATGATGAAGCCTTGATGCAACAAAGAGGTTTGGGGTAGCCTCCCATATACTTGAGAACTGGCAGCAAAATGCAAAAAAGGTTGAGAAAATGGTCTTTACAGACAAGAGTTCAAAACAGAACTGCACAGGTTACAAAACATGGCAGATATAAAGTTGAAAAGCAGGATGAGGAGGGATCTTGGGACTGGAACTGGAAATGAGGTCATTAAGAGCTGGGCTCTTCTAATGGTATGGAAGTGACGTCTTCTGGGGAGGAACCAGAAGTGACATCATGGGAGCCAGGTGGAGTTTCTCGCATTTGGTCTGCGGGGAGATAAGAGAAAGGATTGATGCATTTGCTACCCCCTGGTCTGACCGGGAATTTCCTTCATTTGAGCCCTTTAGCTGCCAACCATGTGCACGTGTCTGACAAGTTAATTTATGTAAATTACTGACTCTGGGTTGATTTTAGTGTCTCTCTTCCACATTGAAACCCCATTTCAAGGTCAGGAAGGCTATTCTGATCAAAAATGCAGTGATACCAAGCAGCACTAAAGTCCAACAAGAAGACAAAGAAAAATATATTTCGTTATCCTTGAATTTTAGTAATAATAATAATAGATGCAATCAAATAGTGTTGCTGGATGCAGTAATGATGTGTCAAAGTCCTAACAGTTAACTGTTTTATTAAGTTATTATTGCTTTTTCTTATTCCAGTGCAATTTGAGACACAGTTTACAGTAGCTAGTCATCATAACTTGGAACTGCCTGAATTGAAGCAGGAACATCAAATTACAATATTTTGCCATTTTTTAAATTTGTTCACCATGTTAGCAGCATGAATTCTTTAAAGTGTTTCTATAGCTAAGGAAATATTATTTATTGCATGTACTATTTTTTAATACTCTGTCATTGACTTGGGCCACATAGTTGGGCCCATATCTCCATTACTAGTCTAATATCTAGTAAGTGAAGTTAATGTGTGTTTTTTTTTCTCTCAGAGAGGCTGTGATGTGTGTATGCCTTGCCTGATTGCATGCTGTCTTCATTTTTGTGTCAGTTTCATCACATCTTATTGATCAGAGTGATATCGTCACCGGGGTCATCAGCACTAGACTAACCCAGTGTGAATGTGTATGGGTATGTCAAAACATGTGCCCTGAGAAGAAGTGGAATTCCAACTATGTTTAGTTCAATCTCTGTACCATTCTGACATGAGAGTGACCAGGATGTATAAATGGATGAACAGACGAATATCATTCACTGTGGTTTTTTTTTTCCTTAGATATATCCAGATGAAGGTCATTTCATACACAAAGAAGAAATAAAAAAGCATTTATTTCATTCCCTTGTGAACTATTTTGAAGAATGTTTCAGGCTTCCTGACAAACTTTATGAGGAAAAAATAGAAGAGGAAGATGAATAACAAGGATAAAGTAGTCTTCTTGCTAAGCACAAGCCTGCTTCTTGAAAACAATATGCAACTGATTGTTTTTGTTCTTGAACATTATTACATTAGCATGTATCCGAGACTGAAAAGCAGGAAGCTGCCTGCTTCACTCATCCACACTTCTCTCCCGAAAGTGAAAGGGGGCTTTGAGCATGACAAAAATAAGCCAGTGACCTTTGTTCAGAAAGAAGAGGTAAAACAACAACAACACCATAGTAGCCTCATCAGTTTCATTTGGTCCATCAGAGAGGAGTTGCAGGAAGATCCAAAATCTGAAAGACTCTGAGGCTTCCAAGACAAGAATATCATCTCTCCTGCATATAAAGTTCACTGTGGCAGAACAAAGCTTAGGAGGAACACTGGGAGAAAATTTTATAACACAAGCATTGGATGAACTGTGACACCCATGGAAGCTCCATGTGCTCATTCATTGTGTGAGTCAAGGAGGATTGTAAAATGACAAATATATACATAATATATCATATACTGTAAACTGTTTATTCATTAACAGTCCATATATACTATAAATATATATATGTGTGTATATATACAGTATATATATATATACTATATATATATATATATATATATATATATATATATAGACAGAGAGAGAAAAAGTATAATGTATACATATGTATGCATATCTATATGAGAAACTAGAGGCAGATATACTGGTGTGTGTTTTTGTATATCTGCAAGCAGTATAAATTATATATTAAATTTATATTGTGAGGCTACTTTATTCAACATTAACATTTTTAAAACATAATACTAAGCTTCATAAGTTGTTGTGTGAGTAACAGTTGTTTTATATGTAAAGTAGCACACCAAATATTGTTGATGAAACTTTGGAGGAAACAACAGTATGATATTGTTTTCAGTGTTTATGCTCGTCTTGACCTCAAAAACTTTGTAGCAGTGAAAGACAAAATACCATTGCAGTTTGGTAGCTTTGAGTTGATTCATGGTAAAATGCAAGCCATTATTGAACCAGGCAGTGATGTGCTCCATATGTATCTTACGCCAGCCACATATGGTAACAAGTACTGTAGTTTGGTGAGCTTCTACATTAGAGAACTTTGGAAGGTGTAGAGGGTGCAAACAGCCATGAATTGATACGGTGGAACATACGTTAAGGAATGAGATCAATATTACGGATGGGCACAAAATAAACCTGTCTCTTGGAAGGTGAAGTGTTAGTAAAACAAATCTTACAGTAACAAGTAAGTCAAGCTGTCTTTTTTTAACTTTATGTGTTTTGCTTACAGGTTTTTTTGAGTGCTACTGGAATTGATGCCTAGAAATTAATTTTAGGCACTGTGCCTTAATTTAAGATCTTTTCTGTCATGTGTAGTTTCTGATGGGCCAATTTTCTTAAATTTAAATACCGATGTCACATGTGGTTTTTTTCAGACTTGTGAAAAAAGTATAATTATGTTTTCCAATTGTATTAACAATCCAAAACAAGACAATTAGCATTACATTATATCCCAATACAAAATTGTGTATAGTTTAGTTTAGTTTTTTTTTTTTTTTGTTGTTTTGTTAAGAAGTTTTGGGTGTGCTATTATTAATAAAATGACCAATCTAGTAGTCTGTCTTTCATTCACAGTGTTGCAGGCTTATTTGTTTTATCCTTCAATGAAAATACTTCGACCTTCTACCTTTACAAATGCATGTAGGAGACCATTTCCAACTCAAAGCTATATTTCATGTTAGAGAAAGAAATTAACATTATTCTTAAGAGTTTTTGTTTTCTTTGACAGCTTGAATGTTTTTGCTGAATACTGAATCATTTAATATTGTGAGTAAACTCACTGTCTTGTCCACAGTGCTGTGTAAATGGTGTATTTCAATATAATTTTAGTACTTTTGAGATCTCAATGTTAATTGTACATTAAGCATTTTGAAAACTATATTTCAGTGTTTATTTACCCAAGTTTCTGTTCATTTGTTTGTTCTGTTTTGAATGTTTGTTCATTTTTATTGTTTTTGTGACAAGTATGTTTAAAGTATGCTGATGTACTTCAGAAATGCCAAATGAAATGGACACTATTTAGTGTTTCAGAAGGAACTTTCTCTTTGTAATATTTGTAAGTGGTAGTCCAAAATGGTAAAGAAAACAAGGAGTTTGAAATTGAAACAGACTTTGTGCTGACTCAATTTGCTGTTCTGTACAAGGAAACCCAGGATGTGGCATGGAGGTAACTTTTGCTGGAATAAAAATTATTTTGACATCATTGGTTGGTAATCCTTAACAAATACAAATGCTACTATTTAAGAAGAGATCAACAAAATGAGAATTTCTTTCATGAAAGAGTATAAAATGACCATGCTGTCTTTTTGCGTAAGGCTTAGTGGGGTGCTAGAAACTGTCATAGTACACCAGCAGCACACTGGGATCACACATGGAAAGGACAGCAGTGTAGGAATCCACCGTGCCTCCCAAAAGACTTAATTTACACGAGCCTGTTTAGAAAATGTGTGCATGACAAGGAAATGCCCTTTAAAGTATAAATGCCATTCATCATTCCAGCTGTGATTTCTGATTAGTTTCAGATCAGAACAAAATGAATATCATTTGTTGCAAAAAGAGTCTTAGTTAAAAAATTGCACATAATACAATATGAAGTTGGTGGCTTTCACTGAATTAATAGTTCCCTTTGATGTGTTTTTTTAAACTGACATTTTATTTATTGTAATGTTTTTGTTTAGATTGGATTTTAATATATTTTATTTTCATGCTGTGTCATCTGTTTCTGAATCTGCATCATGGTAAATTGTATCCCACGTAAACGCAGTCCCTGTGGGTTCAATGCAGAATCCAAAACCGATTCATCCACCACTAACAAGCCTTTCACAAAGATCATAGACTTTTTTGTGGATTGCACAAAAATAATGATATGGTAAAAACAGAGCATTTAGTTTTAAGTTCTGCGTAAGTAAAGCATCATTCCTTCATTTTTAGAAGTGTCACAGAGCTTGTCTACTGTAACACATACTGTAATTATTCATGCCAAATGAACTTAAGAGTCTCCAAGTTTTAAGAAAGGCATACTTTTGAGAAATAAACATGTAAGAATATCAGGAGAACCTGTAGATACCTTAAAGATGTGTCCATCATACTTGGTCCAGCATCACAAAGGCTTTTGCATACTTTATGAAGAAAATGCTGAGCAGGCTGATAGCTAAATATGCTCCAGAACTGCAACATGGACTTTAATAAGGCGGAATGTGGATTGTGGGCTACCTGATTGGACTTCACTGGTGACAATGATTAGGTAATGAGATAGACAGATAAATAGAGGTTAGGAGCAGGCGCTGATACAGGGCATTGCTGCACCCACCACATGACAAACCAACTCATGACCCCAGGTTAGGACCCAAGTGCAGCCATGTGGCCGGTGACACCTCAGCACAACACTGGTTCAGATGGAATAGAACAGTGTGAGGTTTTTTTATGCTGGCTGGAGTGCCAATTCTGCCACCAACTACCAGGTTTTTCCCTGCAGGTTGGAGGGCCTACATGTAGGCTGGATGCAGATTAACATCATACCCAGGATGGAGAAATTGCAGGTTAAGGACCTTGCTCAAGGGCCCAAAGAAGTAAAGTCACTTTTGGCATTTACGGGATTTGAACCGGCAACCTTCCGATTAGCAGTGCAAATCCCTAGCTTCAGAGCCACCACTCCACCCACAGATAGATAAAATGGTGCTTTATTTAACCCTAAGGAAAAACATTAGGATTACTGCAGCCTACATACAGTTTACTGAATGATAAATCATCAGCAGTCAGATATACTCAAAAACTGCCAGGACTACACTCGGGTAGTGATGTTCAGCACTTATCACGTCTCTTTCTTAGGTTCAAGGAGAACAGAGCAATGATTGTGTTATATTAAGAGCTGTACCTGGCCCTATTTGGGGTACACTAATCTAAAATAAATCTTTAACTCTTAAAATAATCTCTAAATCATTTGACCCTTTCTGCAAGTTTTGTTGCGGATTAAGGAAAACTCAGCAGCTTTTTCAGAAAACATGGGAACAAATACAGAGACAAGATGCTGCTGAATATCTAGTTTGCAACCAGCTTGAACTCTTTTGAGAGTGATGACATGTACTTACTTGCTTTTTGCTACTTGCCTTACCCAATCCTCTTCTTAGTGTTAAGGACGTGCAATGATGTCAATATTAGGTCCTATTTTATGGCATTGTTTCTGCTCACTTTCAGTCTGTCCCTTTACCTGTGAGCAGCAGCTCCATAGAGTCCATCCAAATCATACTTTTTTGTCCTTTTGGCCTTTATCCATCAACTCTAGCATCTAGGGCTCACTTCGGGAGCCTACTGTATATGATTACATCCTGATGACTTGATCATACCGCCTCAGTTTTTTTTTCCAGCCTCCCTGTCTTAAATAGCATTCTAATAATTTGATTTGGTATCGGGTCTTTCTAGACAACCTTCTGCAGGTATTTCCTCTCCATTGCCTGTACAGTTCTGGGTCTGTTCTTTAGTTGAGCCTATGATTCACACTCATAGGTCCTAATCATGAAATGCACAGGTTTTTATATAAGTAGGTCTCAGATCTCTCTCAGCTTGCCAGACGAGCAGGAGTTTACCTTGCAAAGATTGTTAGGTAGAATTTTTGTGGGATCTACTATATCAACTAGTTTGAGGCACATCTGTGCTTACCATTTTATACTTTCTTGCATGTTAGCAGGAAAATCCATTTAACTGCTTTCAATTGTCAGTACTGTCATGCAGTTACAGTTCTTAAATTTCTTGTCAAGTGCTGAAAACTTTGCCTGTATGCTTAAGAAGTTTATGCTTATAAAGAGGGTCTTTATATATTTGTGTATACAGTTCAAATATATAATCCTTTCTTATTTATTTATGTTATTCTGTCTTTCAACATCATGTAACATACCGTAGTAGCTTTGGTTATGTGAATAATACAGAGATGACTTATAAATGCATTTTAGAATACAGAATTAGATAGATAGATAGATACTTTATTAATCCCAAGGGGAAATTCACACTGATAAATGAACTGATAAAACAGTTCATTTCAAAAAGGTAAGTGTCAACATTTATTTGGTTTGCAGAACGTCTTCACGTTTTGTCATTACACCTGACGGCAGTGTTAAAGGTAACACATTAAAAGTAACGTATTACATAAATAAATAATTAAATAATTAAAATGTATTCCTGATACTCCAAAAAAAAAATTGCTGAGGGTTGTGTTGACATCACCGGTGTTCCCAGAAGGAGGTGTTTCATCTTGTAGGGCACTCTGGATACCATCGAGAGGAGTCGCAGTGCATGGCTTGATGGCAACTCCGGTCTTTATCAGGAACTGAGAAGGACAACTGCGAGGGCTCTGAGGCGTTTGTTAGAGGAATCTGTGAGCAAGTGACACACCATCTATGGTTTAGTGACCCATGCCCTGCTTACAGAGGAAACAAAGCATTATGCACATCCGAATCTGTTCCTCAGAGAGTCGCAGTCAGGCTGGAACAGATGACACTGCAAATTGTGGCCCACTGGGCTGGCTACTTTGAACAGCTGTTTGAAGCTGATCCTCCGGCTAGGATGTTGGATATCTCTGGGTCCATGGTTCTTGAGGATGATCCTCCAATTAGCTGTAAACCACCCAATCTCACTGAGAATGCACAAATAATGAACAAGCTGAGGGTTAGAAAGGCTGCAAGGATCTGTGGTATCCAGGATGAATTTTTCCAGGCTGGAGGTAAGGCTGTCCTCCTGGCATTGCAAGCAATCTTTGCTTCCATTTGGGAGATGGGCATCATCCCAACTGACTGGAAAACGGGACTTGTTGTCCCTATCTTGAAAGGAAAGGGAGATAACCTGGATTGTGGCAACTACAGGGGGATAACACTGCTCTTGCTGCCAGGTAAGTTCCTTGCTAGGGTCGTCCTCAATAGGATATGTGATCACTTACTCACCTACCAGCGACCGGAACCATCTGGTTTTACGCCTAAGAGGTCTACCATCGACCGCATCCTGGCACTGAGGTTTCTCATAGAGTGAAAACGCAAATGTTGACATAGTTTCTCTTCAGCCTTTATTGATTTTCGTAAAGCGTTCAACTCCATTGATTGAGCTGCCCCGTGGGACATCCTGAGAGTTTGCAGTACCTCCCGAAGTTGCTGAATATCATGGCCAGCCTGTACACTGGTACTGTAAGTGCTGTGCAGAGAGGAGCCAAAACCTCAGCTTTTTTCCCCAGTTGACTTTGGGGTTCATCAGGGGTGTGTTTTTGCTCCTACTCTGTTCATTGCTTGCATGGATTGGGTGTTGGGCAAGGTCATGGGGTCAAGTGGCTGTGGGGTATCTGTTGGTGAAGAAAGATTCACTGATCTTGACTTTGCTGATGATGCTGTGATCTTCGCAGAGTCAATGGAGGCTCTGATCAGGGCGCTTGAGACACTGAGCAAGAAGTCTGACTGTCTGGACTTGCATGTGTCCTGAATACAAACCAAGGTCTTTAATGATCTCTTAGGCACAGCCATCAGCAGTGTGTCTGCAGTAATATTTACGTCTCTGGCGACTCTTCCTATGAAGTCAGTAGAGGGATTGGGAGAGCCTGGGGGGTCATGAGGTTGCTGAAAAGGGGTGTGTGGTGCTCCCGATATCTAAGCAAAGGATGAAAGTCCAAGTCTTTAGAGTCCTGGTGCTTCCTGTCTTGCTGTATGGTTGTGAGACAGTCATGCTATCCAGGGTTCTGAGACAAAGACTGGACTCCTTTGGTACTGTGTCTCTTCAAAGAATCCTTGGGTGCCGCTGCTTTGATTTTGTGTCAAATGAGCAGTTGCTCATGGAGTCCCAGATGAGGCACATTCCCTGCATTGTGAGGGAGTGTCATTTACAGCATTACAGCCATGTGGTGCAATTCCCAGAGGGTGATCCGGCTTTCAGGATCCTCATTGTTGAGGACCCAAGTTTCTGAACCAGGCCAAGGGGTCACCCACGTAACACCTGGCTGTGGCAAACAGAGGGTCATTTCCGGATGGTGAGGCTGAACCACGTGTGTGCCTGGGGGTTACCAGCCAGGATCCCACGATATTTTGTCATGTGGTGGGTGTTGCAACACTCTGTACCAGTACATGCTCCCAAACCTGACCTGTATTATTTTGGAGACATATTGCATTTTTTCACAAAGATGCTGCCTGCTGGTCCGTCTGGTGAAAGCTAGTGAGGAAGAGTTTGAGCATTTGTGTAGCGTGCAATCAAGTGATAAGAACTGAACAAATGTTATAAGTATAAATTTAATCCTGCATGTGCTGAGGGGTAAATTTAATCTGCCCAGTTTGGGGTCACAGGGAGAATGTCAACATTAAAGCAGCACTTGGGGTTAGGCAAAAAGCAAATATGTATGACAGTCCTCTGCAGGGCTCAATTGTACAGCCAAGCAGAAAAGAGTGATCTGCTTTAAATCCGTCCCATAATAGAAACTATAAATTAAGTTACTGTTGAGTTTTAATTCAGTTATTTTCTACAGATATGATGAAACAGTGTGAGCTGGTGGCACAGTGGCCCATGTTCATACTGCGAATCACCGGGGGCTCATGTAGATAGAGCAAAGAGGGGATGGATGTGACAAACTTTACAGCATATGAAGAACTAGACATATTTATAAAACACAAGAAAATGACCAAATATGTTTTAAGTCAGTCTCATGAAGATTCATATATGAGCTGAGGGTTTAATAACAAATGCTGGCCAATAAAGCGTGCAGTTCTTTCATACAAAGAAAATGCAAAAATAATGCACTGCTTTGTAGCACATTACATTTTATATTAACTCTATAACATATTTAGTTTCTTCTTTGTAAGTAATAAGTAATGTAGTTAATGTAGTGGGTAACATTCAGCAATACTGCCTGACAGTACAGTGAGAAGCTGTAAACATCAAAAATGATACAACAATACAGATCATCTCACAACAACACAAGATCAATAAAAAAAATTAGGGGAAATAATGAAAAATAAGAAGTATCAAATTAAAAAGCATAAATATCACTTAGAAATATACAGTAGGTACTAAACAAAATCAGTAACAACCAGGCAGTACCAGCAGGTGAACTTCAAAGCTTGGTATTGCGTTCTTTCTTGACCTCAAGTTTATTATTATCGATCACATATTGCATGCTTATAGTGATTAATGCTCAAAAGTGAGATACTCTAGCTGATATATTTAGTTGTCCTCTTTCTCAAAGTATGACATTGTAAAATGTCTACAGTCTTCATCCTGCATTGTTCACTTTGTTCTCCATTATAATCTGTAAAAGTTTATCAGAAGTCAGTGCATTTGACTACGGGTAATGTAGAGGACGAAGGTTTGCAGTATATGCTTTCCCATGCAGGATATTGTACTGTGTTCCCTTTCAGAAGATATATTATGTTCCTTGTGGAGGATACTTTTATTTGGACAAAGATGTTTATGATCACTTTTGCCAAATGTTAGATTTTTAAAAATGAGGGAGACGTGCCTTGTGACATGATATTATGGGGGACTTATGAAATCTGGCTTGGCGCAACATAAGATGAACCACACCACTGGGTTTCTTGTAAATTTTGGAGGCATTGTGTAGTTTTGGCCTCCTAAGACTTGCTTACGTGGTGGGCTGAATCATTACCCTTCACATTCATGCAGAAAATACAGTACTTCTGTTGGCTCCTGCATTAACATAAGTGAAGAATATAATAAACATAGTGGCAGAGCAAAAGCTAAAAACAAAATATTTTCTTTTCTCTTTTGTACAAGGTGGTCCAGATCTAATTATGCAGATCCAGATCGTCTGGATGACTTTGATTTATGTGGGGACGATTCCAGTTCGGCGCAAAGGCGATTCTTCATGTCGTCAGTTCGCACACTTCTCGATGGTCTGGGATTTTTCGGGTGATTTTCTATGTAATAAACTTAATAAGTTATAGCGTAATGAAAATTGCATAATTAGATCTGGACCACCCTATATATTTACTAGGTTTAGCAGAATCTGAGAATTCAGTTGTGAACTAACTATAGACATAAATGTATCTTGAGGAGAATGAGGTGAGTGTTAGTGGTTTACTGTTGCCTGAGCATGTGATACAGAAGCCTTACAAAACTCCAGGGGCCTCATGTATAAACGGTGCGTACACACAGAAATGTTGCGTAAGAACGTTTTCACGTTCAAATCACTATGTATAAAACTAAACTTGGCGTAAAGCCACGCACATTTCCACGGTAGCTCATACCCTGTCGTACGCAAGTTCTCCGCTCGGTTTTGCAGACTGGTGTCACCCAGCGTCAAAGCAGTGCTACTGTTCCTGTGTGGTTACCCTTTCTTTTTTAGATCCACATCCCTGACGCGGCTTTATAAATACACTGAAATTAACCGCTGTGGTCCCCGCCCGGGACGCCCAGGAGGACCAGAGGAGGGCTTGTGCCTCCTCCAGACCGCAAGGGGGCGATCGCCCTGGTTGTATTGGGGGCCACGGGTAGAGGGCTTGGAAGCCCAACCCTGTAGGGGCCCGTGGCCACCACCAGGCGGCGCCCAGGTGCCTGAGGAACCCTGGAGCCCAGCACTTCCGCCACACCAGGAAGTGCCTGGGGGAAGAGAACAGGAGACACCCAGATGGCTTCCGTGAGCACAGCCGGCACTTCTGCCACACAGGGGTGTGTTAAAAGGAGAGTGCCGGGAAGCAGCTGGAGCCCATCCGGGTTCCCATTTAAGGGGCCGCCTCCCTCCAGTCATGAGTGGATGTCGGGTGGAAGAGGACAGAGCTGGAGAGAGGACGGGAGGCGGCCAAGAGAAAGGCACAGAGACTGTGAGGCCTGGACATTTGGGGGAACGGTGCTGGAGGCACTGGGAAGTGCACTGAGTTAAAATATTGTAAATATTGTAAATAAAAGTGTTTGTGGGTGAACTTACGATGTCCGTCTGCCTGTGTCCGGGTCCCAGTTCACACCGCATATTGTTTATTAGTTTAATGTATCTGATTGTAATTAACCTGTAACAATATAATGGTTCACAGATTGGTCAAACTATTTTAAATACAGTAGCTGCTTTAGCGTTGTAGTGTACTCTTACTGCACCACCTTCTTCTTCTTTAAGCTGCTCCCGTTAAGGGTTGCCACAGCGGATCCTCTTTTTCCATATTACTCTCCCTGCACCACTCAGAGTATTTATATCACTGTATCTGAGTGGGGAATCAAAGATCTGCAGAAGCTGAGAAAGAGAATTATTGGTATACAGCATCAAGCACACGCTGCCTCAGCCATGCTGTCTATTGAACTGCTTTCACATGGCAAACGTTTCAAAGCCTTTCCTGTACAGACCTCGCGGTTCAGAAACAGTTTAATCCCAAGAACTATAAAAGACTCAATCAGTCCATCAAGTGCTCCTTGTACTTATAAGTACAATCACCTCACTGTAAGCTTGCACTACAGTTATAATATTGTACAACCTGAGCCACTTTATAAGGCGCGTATTTACATATGATGACGATATCATTTTAAAGATGAAATGCAGCAAAATATGTTTATTATATTATACAGATAAAACTTTAAATTCATTTAAATAATCTATATTGTTAATAATTAAACATGTGAGGACACGGTGTCGCTGAGTTCATGGATTGTTCCTGCCTCGCGCTGTATTCTTGCTGGGGCTGGCGTGACACTGGAAGGATAGATGGATAAAATAATTAAACACGTACTACGAAGATATTTCAATGTTCCTTAAAAATTTTGAAGAATCGGCGTTCTAAGCTTACAGATGGCTTAACGTCTATTACAGAGCTGATTGTGTGGCGATTGGGTATTTGGGGAAAGAAAAGCAAGGACAGGAAATGTAAGTTAGTACGTTTGAAAGAGACAGTACTGCTACAATAAAGTATTTCATCGAAGGTCGCGCATGGCACAGCAAGCATCTTGCATGAGACGTGAACAATCACTGCACCACCGTGTTCCCATGTTTAATAACATGATTTAACTCCTATCATCATTAAAATTATATCACATATACATCTCAGTATTTTAATTATTCAGAGAGCTGTAATATCACAAATGTTATGGATTCTGTGTCCTGTCGGAGGAAGAGAAAGCCGGTTTAAGAAGCACGTATGATTCACACATAGAGCACATAGAAGATCAAATACATAACAAACCATTTAACAGCTACTTTAGTTACAATGGGATTTGAGAAACTAATAAATTAAACAATTTTAAGATGAAGTTTCTGATGATCTACTTTAATGACAAAATAAACTACGTGATTAAAGTAGAAATTTCGTGCTTTTTCCCACTGTGTGTGTTTTTTTTCTCTGTACCCTAATATCATATGACACTCAGATGGCGACTTTGATATGTGACAACTACTTTTTTATTTCGGGCACTGTGCGGCTTTGTAAACTTGAGCTTTCGAGTTTCTCCGGCACTCTGTCACTGGATCAACGTCCTTTTGTTGTTTATACCACTGTTTAAACCAACAAATAGTATGTTTTTTTTTGCCTCCACTTGGTATTTGCTGAAATTCTTCTATTTTCCCCCGTGCTTTTCCCATTGCCTTTTCACAGAATGCTGAGCTCAAAGGCAATTTATATTGATTTGCATATTCAAAGAAGCGTCATTCTGAGAGGAGTTAGGGCGGACTCGTGCACAAGTGTTTCTTTTCATGCTGACCAGGATTTATGTAACGGAAGAACGTGGAAGTTGGCGAACGCACAGATTTCTGCATCTGGAACTTTTTGTATGTAAGCACATTTCAACTTTTGTGCTTATAGTGCGAATTTTACGCACAGCGTTATACATGAGCCCCAGGTATTTACTGTCACCAGGAGTAAACAACACAACAGTGCTGTATAGAAATGAAGTCCGTGTGTTTATGTGTGTGTGTGAATGCACTGTCATGTCCCTACATTGATGGATAAAGGCCAGAGGTCCAGCCTAGAGAGGGCTGGGTGGTCTCGTGGCCTTGGAACCCCTGCAGATTTTATTTTTTCTCCAGCCGTGTGGAGTTTTGTTTTTTTTCTGTCCTCCCTGGCCATCAGACCTTATATTTATTCTATGTTAATTAGTGTTCCCCAGTTCTATTTTCTTATTTATTTTGTCTTTTTTCTCTTTCTTCATCCTGTAAAGCACTTTGAGCTTCATCATTTGTATGAAAATCTGCTATTCAAATAAATGTTGCTGTTGTTGTGTGTGTGTGTGTGTGTGTGTGTATTCAAAGAGGTGAGTGTGTGTGGGACCATAGAGTTACAATGAACGGTATTGAGGTGTAATGCACTGCAAAAAAGTTTTATGCTGAGATATTAAAATTTGAAATGTGAGGTAAATATATAAAGACATTGTATAGATTTGGATTGGAACTGAAGAGTATTTCATTAAATGAGTTTAACCAGTTACTTCAAGATTTTTTTTTTTTTATTTTTGAAATTTTATTAATTTTATTGCAATCATTTCATACAAATCAATCAATTTTTACAAAAAGTAGAATTGAGAACAAGTCGACCCCCACCCCTGAGAGAGAGAGAGCATGGCCAATGGAGTAAAATTTAAGGCTTGTAAAAATACCTAAATTGATGAGTTTGATAAGCCACTAGAGATGGATAGAGAAGAAAAAGAAATGCAGAAATAATTGCTTCCTCTGTGCTTTAAGAGCTTCTTTTAAAATATTACTGATTAGATCCTGCCATGTTTTGAAAAAAATCTGTACAGATCCTCTAACTGAGTATGTGATTTTTTTCCAATTTCAGATAGTATAAAATATTGGTTTCCCACTGACTTAAAAGAGGAGAGTTAGGATTCTTCCAGTTTAGCAAAATAAGTCTGCGTGTCAAAAGTGTGCAATCACAGTTTGTTTGTCCTTCTCCACTTTAAACCCCTCTGGAGATCCCCAAACACAGCTGTTAATGGGTTAGGAGGGATTGTGAGACCAAGGCTGTCTGAAAGGTAATTAAATATTTTTGTCCAGAATAATTTACTTCAAGAATTTATGTGCTTATATTTATTGAATTGGTTTATTTTTCCCTTTCTGTTAATAAATATTTTATAATTTTCTGTTTTAAACAGTTGGTTTTTTTGGATTCTGCATTTTTCAGTAGACACTGAAGTCTACACATCAGGGGACTCCAACTCCAGTCCTGGAGAGCTATTGTGACGGTAAGTTTTCATTCTAACTCTTTTCTTAGTTAGTGACCAGTTTTTGCTGCTAATTAACTATTTCCATTTATTTTAATTGACTTTTCTTGAGACTTTGACCACCAAATTGATTCTTTTTTTCCTTAAATGGCACCTAAACATATAGTTGATATGAAGTGAGCCAACAGATGACCAACTAAGTTGGGGCCTCAAACCCCAACCTTCATTCAGTTTCTTAATCTGAAGCCAATTCTCGTTGCTGATTAAACCCGTTATTTAATTCCATGGCGCTCATTCTGCCATGGCAGACATTTCCAAAACTGTTGATTTTCTTTGTTAAGAGTGATGTCAGAATGTTTTTGTGGACCTGAGCAGATCAACGTTACTGAGGCCTTCACCTTTCTTTATTTTCAGTTATTGTGTGATGGATGCAGGTTGTTGTTTATGTGTTGGTACATTTTGTGTCTTAATATTGTTTGGTTGCTAATTAAGTACAAAAGAAATAATTAAGGGACCGGAGTCTTAAGATTTGCATCAATTAAAATTAAGGCAAAGAGTTAATTAGCAGCAAAATCTTGTCACTATTTAAGAAAAAGGTTAGATTGAAAACCTCCAGGACTGGAGTTGGAGACCCCTGCTATACATGAAGTAGGTAAGAGAAAATGATGCATTTGAAAAGTGACTAGAACAATGTAAAGGGGCATTGACAATCACAAAAACATTGTACACTTCTTCCACAAACAAAGGACGCTGCCCATGGTTTAAAGGGTGAAGAAAGCGGTACATTTACTTAATCAAAGCCCTTAGCTTCTTTGATCATCCATTTCATTTACACAAGGATGTAAAACAAATTTGGAACAACAAACATTTGCGTAGGAAGGGCTTTGTTCCTCCCTGACAGCTCAGAACTGCTCATTTTCTTGACAGACGTCCTGCCCTTTGTGCATTTGGTTTCTCCTACTGATTTAACCCCCTGCACGTATCTTTCAATTGCCCTCAGATATTATGTTCACTCTTTATCACTAAGATAATGAATGATGTTATGCCCCGTGTGTACTGTGTCTTCTACTGTGTCTTTATCTGTTTGTTTGTTCCGGCAGACATTTTCCTGTACTAATTTCATTTACTTCTCTACAACTAATTTAAAACATGAGGCAAGAACGTAGAAGTAGAAGCAGAAAATATTGCCATATAGCTCCATCTGTGACATAACTGTATTAGATTGAAGTGAAGCTGAGTAATTTTAAAATTATCCGTCACCCAGATCTAATAATGCTTATACTCCGTGTTTACACTATAGTCACAAGATGCAAATCTTCTTCTAATTCCAAGGATAAGTAACACTACTGTAGGTGGTGGATCTATGAAGCCAACAAATTCTGGAAGGTTATTCTGCCACACTGGTCAACAGAGATAAACCAAGGCCAAATATTTATTATTTTGATACCGCAAATACCTATCTGAGATTCTGGCTTACCCCAGCAGTCCTCAGCAGTCCAATATCTGTACCTTTTACAGAATATCAGTCTGTCCCTAATATTTTTTCTTGGAGAGAAATGGCTTCTTTGCTGCCCTTCTTGACACCAGGCCATCCTCCAAAAGTCTTGGCCTCTCTCTGCGTGCAGATGCACTCACACCTGCCTGCTGCCATTCCTGGGCAAGCTCTGCACTGGTGGTGCTCTGATCCCGAGCCGTGAATAATGAATTGTATCAAAACATCCTCCGAGAGCAACTTCTCCCAACCATCCAAGAACAGTGCCTTTTCCAGCATGATGGAGCACTGGGCCATAAGACAAAAGTGATAACTAAGAGGGTTGGGGAACAAAACATCGAAATTTGAGGTCAATGGCCAGCAAACTCCCCAGACCTTAATCCCATTGAGATTTTGTGGTCAATCCTCAAGAAGCAGGTGGACAAACAAAAACCCACAAATTCTGACAAACTCCAAGCATTGATTATGCAAGAATGGGCTGCCATCAGTCAGGATTTGGCCCAGAAGTTGATGGACAGCATGCCAGGGTGAACTGCAGAGGTCTTGAAAAAGTAGGGCCAACACTGCAAATATTGACTCTTTACATAAACTTAATGTAATTGTCAATAAAGGCCTTTGAAATTTATGATATGCTTGTAATTATACTTCAATATACCATAGAAACATCCGACAAAAAGATCTAAAAACACAGAAGCAGCAAATTTTGTGAAAACCAATACTTGTGTCATTCTTAAAACTTTTGGTGACAACTGTTCAGCACACTTGCCAAAATTTTCATGCTGATGTATGGAATATTCTTCATAAATTGTGTTTTGTTAGTTACATTTCAGTTATGATTCCCTAAAGTACTTCCTCAAGATTTCAGATTCCTCCACAACGCACAAAGCTGTGTTGCAGATGTTTTAACAGCCGTATGCATTTGAAACAATTAGTTTAGAAGTAAAACATAGCAAATGCCTGCACGATTCTATTTAGCAGCTCATGAAGGTTGGTTTAAAAGCTTAGCCAAATACTGAGCAGGATTAATCAAATAGTTCCTTATCATTTTTAAAAATGTTCCTGTGTTTTTCCAGAGAAGCACCTTTCTACCTTCTACCTTACTGAGTTAGGGGCTGTAATTAGAGACCGCCTTAGGGGTGTAGGGCCTAGGGCTGGCCAACCCCACGCGGGGCCGTTTGCATCAAACTCTATTACCGGTATGTGTGGACTGTATAAACACGCGTGCGAATTTAATAAAAATAATGCTAACACACATTTTCTCATTACAGTATTCAGCTACATTTTTGCAAAATAACGTGGACTTTATGAAAATATAACAATGTAATCTATTTAAAAAGTGCAATTCATAATTCATGACAATGCCACGACAGTGTGAAATGCGATGAGGTGTTATTTACCAGGGCCTCTTCTAGAAACGCACCCAAATTGCAAGTATACTCGGAGTTTCAATATGCAGGATGTTATAGTCATAACTCACGTTGATGTCATGTCAGCCGGTTATCATAAGCGATACATGATTTTGTGCATTAATATTCAGACATGTTTATGGCCTACAAGTAAGATGCAAGTTTCAGTGTTTCGACAGGAAGTGTGAAATTAATATAGAGGTATCATCATGAAATCTCTTACCAGGTTTCCAGGTTCAGAGATGAAAATTCACTTTTCTTGCCTTTCAATTGGAAACCTCGTTGATGACATCTCCGTAGTCTAATCTGGATGCTATGTCTTTTTCTATAGATAGGAGAAGTCAACCCATACATGTATGGAATTTGACCTTGAAGACGGATTTTAAAAGGGTTCCTCTTAGAAGCATCTCAGATATACAGTATATATATATACTGGAGAATATAATGTGCTTGAACGGGACATGCAGACTTCAAAAGCAGGTCTCCTTAGGTGCGGGGTCCCCAAACGCCACTCCTGGCTGTAATACTGCCTCCTTTATTGACAAAGGGGATGATGCCTAATATTTCGATACTAGGTTGGCATTCCTTCCTTTTTTCACTCAACAACATGTCTGTGAGGACTATCAATACCGTACACCAGGGCTATTCAATTACAAATTCAGTTGGGACAGATTTTCAAACCAAGAAATTTAGCTGGGCCAGACATTTTCACAACATGGCACTGCATTGTAGGATGAATGTTGCTAGACTACGCGGAGTGTTGCATTCATTGCCTGTACTACTGTATGAATTTATGTAGGAGATTCTGAAGATTCATAAAATGTGTTTTTCTCATTTTTAACTCTGCATTTCTGGTGGGACCACAGGCTGGGCCACTTGGAGGTTGCTTCAAGGCCGCATGTGGGCCACGGGCCACCTTTCGAATAGGCCGGCTTTAGACTGCTTGCAACACGAATGAAATATAGATAGGTCAGTCCATGTGATCTTCATATGTATTAGTAGGAATCTTCTAAATTTTTGTTTTGGGATTTTTTCCATTTTAGAACTATAAGTAAATATTGGCGCTCCTCCTGCTCTTTTACCACATCTGAAACTGCTATACTGGAGAATCAATTTTAATATAAAATTTGCTCAGGTGAATTCTGTTTCCTTACTTTTGTTGGTGCGTATTTTCATTTTTAGGATCACTCCACGTGTTTGCAGTGAAATAAGATATAAGCATTGTGACTACAATTCTCAGTACAACAAACAGATAGAAATGAGGAGATGGATATACAAATGTCCATCTTCTGTACCCAGTTATGCATTTCAGGGTGACAGTGACAAAGTCGGTCCCAAGAGAACTGGGTTTAAGGTAAGAGACAAGCTAGGACAGTGTGGTATAGACAAATAAACTATACATTAATCTTTGTATTTGCTTATTCTTGAATACTATACATTGGAGTTGACATTTTCAGCTTGCAAAATGAAAAAAAAATCAATCAAGAAATAACAAAAGCTTTGGTTCTTTATCAGATATTTAAGGTAGCATTCAGTACGTCATTGACAGACAACACCTTCTTGTTATAATGGTCTTCTATCTTTTTCTGTCCTTAAATGTTAACACAAGGGGTTAAAATCAAAAATGCCTAACAGAAACAGAGACAGCCAGTCAGTATTTTTATGCTTCATCTACAGTGCTGATTGTATTACTGAGCAGTAAAGGAAATGACACGTAATGCTTTTATCAATAATTAAATCAAGGGATGCAGCTGGGTGTTTAACCCTTTTGATCCCACATATTTTAGATAGGAAAGGACGACTCAAACCAATTTGTGCATAAAATAATTTTAATGCATTGTTTTTATACTATAAGCATTTTACTAAAAATCCTGTTATAAAAAGGTATACTTAACATAAAACACATGGGTGTTCTGGTTTAAAAACATGCAGATTAGGTGGATTGGCATTTCCTAAATTGACCTTAGTGTGTACTGGGAGTGTGTGTGGATGTATGTGTTTGCCATGCGCTGGAATGGCGACTTGTCCGGAGCTTGTCCCTGCCTTGCAGCCTACGCCAAATGGAATCGTCTCCAGCAGACCACTGCAACACTGTGGGTTAGAAAATGAATGACTGACAAATAACATAACAAATACAGAAAACAAAACGAAATAAGAAACTTAACAAAACACTAAAATAGAAAAATAGCAGTAAACAACAAATAATTTTAATAGAACCAAACGAGAACAATGCCCTGGCTAAACAATAATGAATCTTAATGATATGCAAAATGTCTTCAGCTTGAGCTCTTTAACATACTCCTAATACAGCAAAAGTTTGTTTTAGTTTGACTTCAGAATCTTGGACCTCGCTGTATAAAATAATTTACTTCATGATATCACCACATGCAACTTTATGGCAACGAGGATACACAGATGAGCACACAATGGCCACCAGGACCAAAACAACATCTTTAACAAAATGTCAGCAGAATAATATCAACAAAACAAAAAAATTAAGTAAAAATGACAATAAAATCTTGAAAATTAATTGAAACAGGTACACAAATGAAAGAAAAATAGAAAACAAATCCTTACACTTACCAATTATAGTCTTCTGGACTAACTCTTAGAGACCTGAGCTCTGTAAAGTGTAATCAGGGATCCTCAATATCTGGTTATCCTATTGGGGATTGTGCTGTCATCTCTGCTAGTGGTCCAATCATTTTATCAGAGCAGGGCATTTTATCTTTTGTGTCAGGGCCAGATGAAAGACAGAACCCTTTATTCTATAGGAAAATTACAGTTTATCCAAACACACATAAATGGCCTTTCAAATTTTGACATTTTCATAAAGAAATGTGGCCAGTCCATTAAAGGGAAAACACACACACACACATTGTGTGTATATATTGTGAAATAAATAGCCTCGACAGACAAAAAAGGTTTGAAGCCTGGCTGCAAAAAGGCAAATAAGTAGCACAGATGTGTACAGAATTGGGTCCAAAAGAGAACTGAGGTTACAGAAAAGCTGTCTTGTATATAAGCTAGAAAGGCACAAGTGATGTCATTAAAGCCCAAAACTGGAAGTGATGTTTTTGGGCTCGGAACTGGAAGTGACGTCATTCTTGGGCCCGGAAACCGTAACAGACGTCGTCGGGGCTGAACCAAGCAGAATTTCCCGTATCTGGTCTGCAAAGATAAAAGAGGATGGTTTAGTAATACCTGCCACCCCCTGGACTGGCGTGGAATTACCTTTGTTTGGTTCATTTAGCTGCCTCCTATGCGCACGTGTGTGACTATATACAGTATATAGTATATACATATATATAAATAGACTAAGGGGCTTTGCTTCCTGCTCACCTCACTTGCCAGCCCCCCGGGCCTGTGTTACGTGCCACCCACTTCGCGTCACTGCTGCTCACATTTGTGGAGTTCACTTTTTCCAAACAACAAATCTTTTAATTCTTGTGGATATGCCTCTCATGGGGAAGAAATATTACTTTTCTCTGATGGCAACACGAATTAGATGATCTACAAGTCTCCAACTTAAATTTTAAATCCAAACAATATATTCAATCTCTTTTCGCTGTTCTGTTATTTCACCGAGTAATAATTTCTGTTTGTTAGCACTCATGCAATCTTTACATTCATTTTTTGAGACTTTTAGTACTTTCATTATCTCTTACTTGCTCTGCATGTGTATCATACCAACGTTTTTGAACCTCTTTACGAACCTCTTTTCTACTTTGTCATCTACTCTTTGACTTTTATTTCCAGCACCAGTTGTGGTTTAATCTCTTGGCACAAAGTCTCGTCTCGCGGGAGTTGAAAGTATCTCTCTGAAAAAGTTACATCTCGCCAGGCTAAAAAGTCTTGTCTCATTCCCAGATTTTTTTTCATATTATATATATATTTACATATATATATACGTATTACCATTTACAGCACTCCATCACTCTCCTTCTTGGTCAGATAGCCCTTACACAGCCTGGAGGTATGTTTGGGGTCATAAAATAAATGATCGTCCAACTAACCTGACTTCTGCACAACACAACTGCTGGTCCCAACCCCATTGATAAAGCAAGAAATTCCACTAAATAACCCTGATAAGGCACACCTGTGAAGTGAAAACCATTTCAGGTGACTACCTGTTGAAGCTCATCGAGAGAATGCCAAGAGTGTGCAAAGCAGTAATCAGAGCAAAGGGTGGCTATTTTGAAGAAACTGGAATATAAAACATGTTTTTAGTTATTTCACCTTTTTTTGTTAAGTACATAACTCCACGTGTTCATTTATAGTTTTGATGCCTTCAGTGAGAATCTACCAATGTAAATGGTCATGAAAATAAAGAAAACACATTGAATGAGGAGGTGTGTCCAAACTTTTGGCCTGCACTGTATATATATATATATATATATATATATATATATATATATATATATATATATATATATATATATATATATATATATATCGGGGTTAATTATCAATTTAGCATTGTTGTCTCTCCTACCTGCATGTCTTTGAACTTGCTTTTATTTTGTGTCAATCTCATTTTTGTCTGATTTGCCGAAACCATAGTTTACATTGTGAGTGTGTCTTTACCTTTTTCTCTTGATGTCTGCAATGCCTTGTTTCTTTAGCGTCTTTCAGGGCCAGGCTGGACAAGGAAGCATGACTCATAAAAGGTCCTCTGTGACACGGAGACGTATTCCCCAAAGCAACACACAAGTGTAAAGGTCAGCGCTCTAGCAACAGGGTAAAGCAGCACAAAGAAATTTGAATAGTGACACTTACCAACATTCTTCTGCATTTTGGATTGGGTTGGGGGGTTTACAGAAGTTCCATCTTTTTAAGCAGGGTCCAGGAAATAAAGACCTCCAACTCAGAAACTCATGTTCACTGTCAGCTTGATAGTACATGAATGCAGAAATCGGTTTGAGAAGAGAATTGAAGTTGTCCCGTGTTGGTTTAATTACCTAATGATGGCTTTAACTATTAAAGTTGAAAATCCACTAAAAAGTAATACAACCCATCCCCAGTGTATCCTTCCTCACAGTTCTATCACAGGGCTGTTGGATGGCCCTTTATCTACTCTGAAATGTGCTATCAACTTGGGAAAGGATCTTCTGAGATCATGTCAGTCCTGTAACAACTGCACACTTCACACTCACATCTGAAATAGCCACACATTTGAAATCAATGAATATGGTATGAGCTCAATTTGGTGACTCACAGAAAAGAGAGTAAACATTTTACTGATACAAAATATTTGTTTTAAGTTAAACTTTTAAATAACAGAGAGCTACAGGACATCAATATATTTGAAATGTTTCAAAATCAGTGCTTAATAAAAGGTAGAAAATTCTTGATAATCTCATAAATTATTACACCAAATTATCATTTCTTGTAGCCTTGCATGTCAGCTGTCTTCTTCATGACCACTATTGAAGAAGAATAAAAAGAAGCAACTGTGATGGGCCTAGTTATGAAAAACAGCTTCTTGATGTCAAGATGTCAATCGAGCATTTCCTATATCAGATCGCCCTCTGCTGTTCATATTTCACATCAGTTACTTTTTATTTTGTTTTCTGCATTAACAGCTGAAATAACTAGTTAGGATTATTAATAAAATGTACTTATACTGATCACTGGCTTCTTTTTAAAAGACTAAGAAAATGTTAGTACTAATCAGTGCTTCAGCACTTTGTAAACTCTGATAAGTTTTTAATAATATGAAGTTGCTTTAAAAAGTTCCTCATTCAGTGTAGGACACACTTTACCATCAATATCAATGTGTCAACTTGTCTATCATGTAATTTTTACAAGTATTCATTTACATTTTTTCTATATCTGCCCATTTTTGTTAAGCAGATTTTCTTCAAATAACTGCTGTTGTCTTAGTCAAAATAATTAAATACAAATAAGTACAAATTAAATCCAGTTTATATAAATGTGTATATCTAATATGACTTTAAGTATTTATTCTAATTTAGTTATGTACTGAACACAATGGTTCATAAGAATTAAGTCAAAGTAAAAAAATGCCACCAGAATTGAAGTGGTAATGGGTTATGTTGGGCAGCATAGTGGTGGTGCTGCTACTTCACAGAAAGAGGACCAGGATTCATGTCCCAGGTGCCCCTGCATGGAGATTGCATGTTCTCACCAAGTGCACTGTTTAACTCTTCACAGTCTAACGACATGCAGGTTAAGTGGATTGACGTTGTTAAGTTGACTTGTGTGCATGCGTGTGTGTGTTCACCCTGTGATAGACTGGTGCCCGGTCCAGCAATTGTTCCTGGCTTGCGCCCAGTGCTTGCTGGGATGAGACCCTGCTGCTCCATGACTCTTCCCTGGACAGGTGAGTTAAGGAAATGAATAGAGCAATTGATGGATGGATATTTTATTTTTGGATATTTTTGTTTTTAAAAATTGTTTTTTCAGTGCCAGAGGGAATTTGATGACCAGATGAAAATTCACAAAGTGTGGAGTCCAAATGTAAAGACTGATATAATGTTGAGAAAGAAGTGAGATTGTAAGAGACCTAATGATAGACTCTCAGGGAGGACTAGAGGCATTCATGAAAACATTAATAGCGGCACCGTCATGAAGACAAACATTATGTGTTTAGGTGGCTGAAGAAAGAAAGACAGTTACAAAAAGGACTGAAATACAAACACATCAAGTTAAAACGGATCAGTTATTTAGCATCCCTCATTTCAGACAGCATAAAGTTTCTGAAAGAGATCAAGTCCAGAATTGTGATTGGCAAAGATTTCTTAAACATATAGGTTGCAGCTAAATATGAGTACTCATAAGGAGCTCAAAAAGACACCGTTAAGGCAGCCATTTGGACTGTAATGCTATAAGGTTAGGAGACATGGACATTGAGAAAGGAAAGTCAGGGGCACCTAAACTGTGAAAATATAGGGGAAATAAAAACAAGCTTATATGAACGAAAACAGCGCACAAACAACGCATCAAGGTGGAAAATGTCTGAATATGATGCAAGACATAGAGAAGAAATGGATTGGGCAGTTTAAACAGATAAGAAGGAAAGAGACCACCAAGACAAGTAAGAGCAATACTACAAAAGGTTAAGGAAATCCTGAGCCGACATCAAGCAAAGTTCTGGAAATAATGGGTGTCTCGAACTTGTTCTTGGACATAAAGGACATCAAGGCCACTATCCACATTTAGATTTTTCATTTTATATTTTTCTAGTACTAGGAGGTTCTGCTCCCTGCTCACTTCACTCACCAATCCCTGGGTAAGCCAGCCTTAGTCATCTCTGTTGAATTTACAAAAGCCTTAGGAAATTTCTTTACACCCTTTTTTTCTTTGGAGTCCCAACATACTGAATCATTTAAATGAGGTCCGTAAGACATGTGTTTTATGACTCTGTACTATAATTCAGGATAGGTTTCTCTAAGATAAAAGCCAAGCATCTAGCAAGAAAGTGGCGCTACAAACCTTCGGTGCCTTCTGTGATCCTGGGAAATGTGAACTCACTACCAAATAAGATCGATGAACTGGCTGCACTGGTGAAAAATGTCAGGATCTACAGAGAATGCAGTTTGCTGTGTTTTAGTGAAACGTGGCTAACAACTAACGTCCCATTTACTAATCTGGAGCTATCCGGGTTTAGCACAGTTAGAGCGGACAGAGATGCAAGAACCTGCGGGAAGCACAAAGGAGGAGGACTCGCACTCTGTCAATACAAGATGGTGCAACTCTGGACATGTAAACGTTCAAATCTCCCATTGCTGCAGGGACATCGAACTGTTGGCCATAAGTTTGCATCCCTATTACTTGCCCAGAGAGTTTGGACACGTCATTGTTGTTATTGTTTACATCCCCCCTCAAGCGAACGCGGAGATAGTGAGTGACATCATCCATTCCGCTGTTGCTAAGTTACAAACACAGCACCTGAGCCGCTTATGCTAATCGCTGGAGACTTTAACCATGTAACGCTGGACAAAACATTACCTGCCTTCTCCCAGTATGTGGATTGTAACACTCGGGGAAACAGGACTATTGACCTACTGTATGCAAACGTTAAAGACGCATACAGCTACACCCCGCTGCCTGCGATTGGGAAAGCAGATCATAACCTGGTTCTGCTTCAGCCTCACTACAAACCAAGAGTGAGGGCGCTACCTACAACTACACACTCATTCAGGAAGTGGTCCCCTGAGGCAGAGCAGGCTCTGAGAGACTGCTTTGGAACTACAGACTGGGATATATTGCTTGGGTCACATAGTGAGAACATTGAAGAGGCTGTTGAATGCACAACTGATTACATCAACTTCTGTATGGACATTGTAGTTCCAGTAAGAACAGTACGCTGCTATGCTAACAACAAGCCATGGGTTACAAGTGACATCAAGGGCCTTTGGAACCAGAAGAAAAGGGCTTTTAAAGGCATGAGCTCAAGCGCGTGCAGAAGGAACTCCGAGTCCAGCTCAGGGCGGAGAAGAAGCAGTACAGGAGACAGCTGGAGCAGAAATTGCAGAATAACAGCATGAAGGAAGTGTGGGATGGGATGAAGATCATCATTGGCTCCAGCTCGAAGCGGGGTGCCACCATTGAGAGAGACGTGAAGAGGCCAAACCAAATGAACAACTTCTTTAACAGGTTTGACCACCCCAACCTACTCTCACCTCGGAGTACTGCATCCTCCAACCATCCTTCTGCTGATACCAGCATAGGAGAGACATCTCCACCCACAATTACAGCAGCACAGGTGAGCAGAGAGCTGAGGAGACTTCGTGCCAGCAAAGCAGCGGTCCAGATGGAGTATCCCCACGACTGCTGAAGGCCTGTGCGCTGAAACTGGGGAGTCTTCTACAGCGCATCTTCAACCTGAGCCTGGAACAGGGGAGAGTCCCGAGGCTTTGGAAAACATCTTGTATCACCCCAGTCCCAAAGGTATCACATCCTAGTGAGCTGAATGACTTTCGGCCTGTTGCTCTGACGTCACATGTGATGAAGACCATGGAGCGGCTGCTGCTTCACCACCTGAGGCCACAGGTCCGCTGCACCCTCGACCCTCTGCAGTTCGCATACCAGGAGAAGGTGGGGGCGGAGGATGCCATCACCTAATGCTACACCGATCCCTCTCCCACTTGGACAGAGGCAGTGGTGCTGTAAGAATTATGTTTCTGGACTTCTCTAGCACCTTCAACACCATCCAACCTCTGCTCCTTAGGGACAAGCTGACAGAGATGGGAGTAGATCATACCTGGCGGCATGGATCGTGGACAGACCTCAGTATGTACGCCTCGGGAACTGCAGGTCTGACATTGTAGTCAGCAACACAGGAGCGCCGTAGGGGACTGTACTTTCTCCGGTCCTGTTCAGCCTATATACATCAGACTTCCAATACAACTCGGAGTCCTGCCATGTGCAAAGGTTCACTGATGACACTGCTATTGTGGGCAGGAGGAGGAGTATAGGAAGCTAATCAAGGACTTTGTTAAATGGTGTGACTCAAACCACTTACACCTGAACACCAGCAAGGTGGATTTTAGGAGGCCAAGGCCCCTCCTGGACCCCGTGATCATCAGAGGAGACTGTGTGCAGAGGGTACAGACCTATAAATACCTGGGAGTGCAGCTGGATGATAAATTGTACTGGACTACCAATACTGATGCTCTATGTAAGAAAGGTCAGAGCAGACTATACTTCCTTAGAAGGTTGGTGTCCTTCAACATCTGCAATAAGATGCTGCAGATGTTCTACGAGACGGTTGTGGCAAATGCCCGTTCTACGCGGTGGTGTGCTGGGGAGGCAGCATAAAGAAGAAGGACATCTCACACCTGGACAAACTGGTGAGGAAGGCAGGCTCTATTGTAGGCACGGAGCTGGACAGCTTGACATCCGTGGCAGAGCGATGGGAGCTGAGCAGGCTCCTGTCAATCATGGAGAATCCACTGCATCCACTGAACATTGTCATCTCCAGGAAGAGGAGCAGCTTCAGTGACAGACTGCTGTTACTGTCCTGCTCCACTGACAGACTGAGGAGATTGTTCCTCCCCCACACTATGTGACACTATTCAATTCCACCTGGAGGGGTAAAAGTTAACATTATTTAAAGTTATTGTCTGTTTTTACCTGCATTTTTATTACTCTTTAATTTAATATTGTTTTTTATCAGTATGCTGCTGCTGGAGTATATGAATTTCTCCTTGGGATTAATAAAGTATCTATCTATCTATCTATCTATCTATCTATCTATCTATTTGGAATTTCAGCACAGACAAACCGATCAACATCATCAGCAGTTAAAAATTTATTTTGCAAAGTAACCAATAAATGTATGTGAGGCAAACCCTGTTTTTGAAATTCGATCATGTAAATCCATGCTCTGATTTGACCGAACACCATTTCGAGTTCTTTCAGTAAAACTAAGACTTTTTGATAAAACAATCTATTTACGAAAGGCAGAATATCCAGAGCCGAAGTAGCATTGTTCTCAAGAATCAACAAATTTCTGGCCACTGTGGATTGCAAGTCATCGTAATAAATAAATCTGGCCTACCGGTAGTTTGGGATATTGCCATTGCATCATGATATAATTATTACATTAATTGTCTTGGACTACTTTGATATGATGATGGTAATATTACTGCTTTACCTACTTTGAGGAGGCTAAGGATCTGTACTGGTATCCTTAAGGTTGTCGGTTCGAATCCCCATCACCAAAAGAGATCCTACTCTGCTGGGCCCTTGTACAAGGCCCTTAACCTTCAATTGCTCCAGGGGTGCTGTACAATGGCTGACCCTGCGCTCTGACCCCAAGGGGTATGCAAAAACCAAGTAATTTCCTTCGAGATTAATAAAGTTTAAAAAAAAAACTGTCAGAACTATTGATATTTGAATTTTGATCGTGATCAATATGAGACCTTGTATAGTTTTGCTTGATTCGATTTAATAAACAAGAGACGATTAGCTTTGACTTTTAGATACACATTAATAATGTAATGTTGCAATAAACGTTGAGATGACAGAATTGGGTTAAATATATTGGGACGTATACCTAATTTTGACCCGAAATATTGTGTGTGTGTTATTCATTTTTCCAATTTCATGCCTTTCATATTATATGTCCATCCTGTTTCGCCCTCAGGGAAAAGCAAAGGAAAGTGTAAAGGATCTGAATATGGCGAATTATTAGACAGAAACGACGTTTCTTGCTGTGCTTTTGGGTAAACACAAATATCAACTCTGTCTTTGATATCTACATCTTTCGAAACTAGTAACGCTGATAATTCATCACATGCTGGTTTATTATAGATGCGACCATGGTCTTTCGGACTCATATAGAAATCCAAGAAAACTTCTTTGTCCGTGTTTTGCAGATAAATTTCATGTACAATGTGATACTTTTGGACGTATGGATTTGTATCCATTATTGGCTGTAGAATTTCTAATACGTCCGATCTTTTTA
Organism: Polypterus senegalus; assembly: GCF_016835505.1. Taxonomy (NCBI): domain Eukaryota; kingdom Metazoa; phylum Chordata; class Cladistia; order Polypteriformes; family Polypteridae; genus Polypterus; species Polypterus senegalus. Next base: position 172,728,965 of record NC_053158.1, on the reverse strand, counting down.
CTCTTTCAAGTCTATATTGCAGTGTTTCTCTGTGATCATAAATACAGACCTGACCAAATTTTGGTTTCTTCGAAGTTAAACTTGTAGTAGCTTTAATTGTTGCGGGACCACAGATTATCATAGCTTATGGTCCAAAATCTATGTTTTGAGCATTGAATGATGTGTGGTTGAATATGGTTGAGAGGAGTGCGGGACATGAAAATGTCTCCTAGCAAATGAATGAGTTTTGAGTACGCAGGAACTGTATCTGGCGAAATCATTCACGCGAATGAGAGGTGATAGGACTGTGTGTGTGTGTTTCTCTTGGCAAAAAAGTCTCATCTCAAGATTTCCTTTTATAATAGAGAGGTATTCCCTGTATATATTTAGCATTTCTCCAAATTTTAATACAGTAGCCATACACATGCACTTTAGAACTGGCGATCTACATGTTTGTGCCCAGCCTGTACTTGGATATGAGACCCACCAATAGAAGACAGTGTGACTGCTGGAAGAGGTGTTGATGGGGCCAGCATCGGATGCTTACCTTGGTGTATGAATGTGGATCCCAATGCCCCAGTGTAGCTACATACTATAAGAATGCCACCTCAATGGCATAAAATTGAGGTCCTGGCTCTCTGTGGTCATAAAATATCCCTGGGCATCCTTCGTATAGAGTAGTGTGTGTCCCAATGTCCTGGCTAATTTGTCCACCTCAGCCTAGTCATTCTGCCCCCCTAATCATCCCCTGCCTCTAATTGGTTAACTATCTCTCAGCCCTTCACCATCTAACAAGCAATGTGTGGGGAGCATCCTGGTGCAAAAATTGCCTCCACAGTAGATGCTGCATGTGGTGGTTGAGGTGGCTCTCCACTGTCTAAGAAAAATGCTTTGAGTAGTGAGAAAAGCGCTATAGAAATGTAGAGAATTATTATTATTATTAAGACCCTTTTTCTGTATTTTTCATAAGTTTTGATTTTCTAAATGTTTTCTATATAGTTCAAGCAAAGACAGTCCAATATGAAAGCATTTACCTGAGAATTATCTAAACACATACTGCACATACTTTCTAAACTATTTAAAATACAGTTGTACATATTTTATAGTTAAGGGTACCATTAAAATATATTCCAATATGTCTACTGTTTTTTTAATAGTCCTTTGAGAAGCAGGAACAAAGGAATATTTTTTTCATTACAGAAGCTCGCCTCCTCAATGTCTTTTATCTCAGCTTCAAACATTTGTTGTTATCTATAATGCATGAGGATGAATGGCAGTGTGAGAGTTAGGTGGAGCGGAAGGCCTGAAATGAAGATGTCACACATTGTTTGGAGTAGTGGCAGTTCTGAAGGGAGCAAAACATTACACAATCGGCAATTACACAGACCATCATATAATCAGGGAGAGAGCTGCGCTTACATTTAAGAGTAGCTTGATAATAATGTAAACATTAGTTTAGTAAATGAAATAACTTTTTTATGAAAGCACTATTTATATTAAAAAAACATCATTTACAATTAAGTTAAAGGATGCTATCAATAAGTTAGCTTAGTAACTTGTCTACCACTTTACAAGATAAGCAAGATCAGATTTATCCAAATGAAAGACTGCTTTGACTTACAAGCCCAGCAAACAACCAGACCATAAATAAATAATTAAAAAGAAGTGAATTCACTAGCTGAACAAATTTTTCTGTAATGGCATTTAAAATAATTTGTCTACCTCCGAAATAGATTCAGACATAATGCTGTGATGATATATCCTAAACATAAAGCATGTTTGCCTTTATTAATTTATATACTGCTGCTATAGTCCTTACCTAATCAAATGAATTACCCCTCAGCTGGCTGTTCTGCCCTGGCGTCCTGTTCATTATAGAATCAATCTTTGGACTCTTCAAATCACGGCACCATCTGCCACCATTTTAAACCTCTCGACACCTCTTTAGCTATCCAAATCCCCAGTCTGCTACTCTCATTCAACTGTATGTTACTCACCAGATTTTTAACTCATGTCAGTAAAGATTTTTTCTACTTTAAAAGAAAAAATATTTTTTCTCTATTGCACTTCAATAATGCTACTCTAAATTGTGGCTCCTAATGTTCAAATTTCTCTTTATTAATTTTACTGTATCATCATCAGTACTGTATTCTTACATACACACACTGCAAAGCATTGCTTAATGCATGTTTTAATAGATGAGCAGTGTATTCAATATGTAAAGCATTATATGAAATCAATGATAATGGTCGGTTCAGTATAGCTTTGTTCTATTTCCTTTAAATATTGTTTACATTCCATGAGATTAAAACAAATACAAATTTTCATCTTTATCAAATCCTTCCTTCTATCCATTTTCTATACTGATTTTTTTCAGTATCAGGGTTTCTAGTCTTGCTGAAGCCATATGTGTAAATATCTTGAGACAACCATGAGTGGTGGGAACAATTAAACTGTCCAATGCCTCATGAAGGTGGCGCTCAAATTAGGGCCGGTAATTTTGAACTGCAAAGAGTAGCTTTACTCTTGTTAACCTGGCCTAACAGACAGCAAGCTTCTGATTATGGTGATCAGTTCAAAAGTCTCCTAAAAGAAACATATTAAACATATAAATGTATGTTGCATGTGCAGAGAGAACATTTCACATGTTAAAAATAAATGTTACCTGTTACAAGCAAAAATTTCTCTAACATCAGATTATACATTGGCATTCAAAGCCATCAATGGATGAGTGGTAAATGTGAGTGATATGTTGTCCCATGTGCTGTATGTGTTCTCTGTTGTTCACCGTTATGATGATAGCGTAGGAGTCAACGTGAGTTTGAAAGAACTGGCAGCTATGCTTGTGAAAATATGAACTGCAAAATATGCCTTTGAAATGCAAGATGTGTCACACGCTGCCAAAAGGACTGCCGTTAAAAGAACTGATAACAATTGTCGCTTTTCCACTGCATAGTACGGCACAGCACGGTTCAGTACAGCTCACCTTGGTTCGGCTCAGTTTGCGTTTCGATTGCAGTTTAGTACCGCTTTAGAGTGGGCGGGATTATTCACGTGTCGTTATAGTTGCGCCGCCTCTACTGCCGTGACACGGTGGAACTTTTACAACAACACGTAGACAACGACAACACTTTAGCTCGACGACGCAGGGTAAGCATCTAAAAAAGCACATCACTAGCTAACTTTTATCACTGTTGCAAAGCATAAAATGAACTTAACTGTCAGTGTAACATTAAAATGCTGATTCTGTATATTACAGATCTTCCACATTTTGCAAAAAAGTCGCCGCAACAGACCATCTGTTTGGACATTTAACCGTGCCTTAGAGTGGTGGGATGTGATTGTTCCCGGTTTTACAAACACTCGGTGGCTGGAGAACTTTCGAATGTCTGAAGAAACATTCATCCACTTATGCAACAAACTGCGTCCAGCGATGGAGAGACGGGACACAAACTTCCGCGTGTGTGTACCTTTAAAGAAAAGAATAGCCAGTGACGCAGTAATGACGATTTTCTCCGGCCAATCGGTGACCAGCAGAGTTTACACGTCACGTTTTGGTAACGGTTCGGCGCTCTTGGAACCTCGGCTGAGGTGGTACTAAAAAAAGGACCAGGTACCAGGTGGTGTTCCCAGTGGAAAACCCTCCAAAAGTGAGCTGAACTGAACCGTGTCGTGCCGTACTATGCAGTGGGAAAGCGGCAAAAGAGTCACAGGAGATGCAGATTTCAGTACTCAAAACACCCAAATCAACAAATCTGCCTAACGACACCAGCAAAGCACATCCAAACGAGTAACTAAAGGAAGTAAACATTACTGTCTAATTGGAAATTCAAACATGCCATGCCAGAATAAAGTCACATTGTTTAAACATGTTGTATATTTATAGACCACAATGCTTATCTAAACTAAACTCTCTTTGCTGTTTTTATACCTTATATTGATGCACTATTCAAAATGACAGAAAGATATCATAGCAGAAATACTTGTCAAATGAATGGAGCTGCAGCACCTACAAATGTGTGTGTGTGTCTCTGTCTCATCTGTCAATACAATGCACAAATTAATTATTAAGCTTCAGTTACCTTGTGCTACTGAGCTCCTGAATGGATAAGAGCAATTTTAACTGTTTCTTTTGGTCCCTCTCTGAACTCTTCATGCTTTAGTTTACAACGCGGACTAAAGAAATTTGGGGTGAGTATTATAGGAAGAAGCCCTATAGGTATAGCATTTGCAGCACTGGATTTTGCCAATGTTCAATACAAATTTTTAATGGGTTGTCCTCCAGATGGGTGTTCTCATCTATGACTATAGGGTCACTGGTAGACAGGGTCTATACTATCATAATCAAATCAAATTTTATTTGTCACATGCAATTATACACACAAAGTTTAAGGAAATCCTTAGTCACAGAAGTTTAAGAAAAATATTAATGTTATTAAAAAAACAACAACCTCGCAAACACACATAAGGACTTCTGGCTTGAATAATAACAGAGTCACTGCTGGTGATTAAAGACTTGTGGTTTCACACCTGCTCAGTCATACCACAGGTTTATATTTAAAGGTATTAACATTTGGACAGAGCAGATCCAGCTTGTTGTGTCCACAAATAGCACATGCTAATAGAAGTCTGTTCATTCCAATGTTCCCCTGGATAATAATAAATTACATTTATATAGCACTTTTCTCAGTACTCAAAGCACTATTCACACCGGGAGGAACCAGGAAGCAAACCCACAATCTTCCACAGTCTCCTTACTGCAAAGCAGCAGCAATACCACTGCGCCACCTGTGAGGACAGGATGAAGTCACCAGCATTCTGGAGTCAGAAGAATTCATTAATAACATTGGTAATAGAATTAATCGTTTTTGTTGCTGAGTTAACAGAAATATCATTAGTAAGGATGATGTAACTTATATGCTGTCACTGACAGCTGGGGTTCTTACCTGGCCGGGACGCCTAGAAGGTCCGGAAGGTGGCAGTAAAAGCTTCCGGGTCAGGAGGACACAACCGCCTTGAAGCAGGAGAGGACCAGGGGAGAGGAGGAGAGACTTTCCAACTCGTTGGGACCCGTGGCCACTGCCAGGGGGCGCCTTAAGCCTCCTAGAACCCAGGAGAACATTACTTCCGCCACACTTGACAAGATGGCGAAGGAACCTGCCAGGGATGCCCGGAGTGCTTCTGGGGCAAAGGGCAGCACTACCGCCACACTGGGAAGTGCTGCCTGAAGATCGTCATCAGCCACCTGGAGCACATCTGGGCGGGAATAAAAGGCGCCGCCTCCCAGCAATCTGGGAGCTAGAGTCGGGAGCGGGAGCAGGACGAAGCTCCCAGGAGGAGACTGGCGGCTAAAACACTGACATTAGGAAGGTTTATTGGGGAGATTAATTGCTGTGTGCATTGTGTGGTGTTTGGGACTTTATTCTTGTGTAAAATAAACGTGTGTCTTTTTATAAAGATGTGGTCTCAGACTGGTGGTGTCTGGGCAAGTCTCACAATGCATGGGCAGAAATATGGACAAATTCAATCAATGCTTGTATGTCTGGATAACACATTTCTTTACAATTTCTCTTTCGCATAGATGTCCAGACCTGTACCTGCCTTCCCCCTTCCATCTGATTGTATCCTATGTATATAAATAGCATTTTTTATGTTGCTTGTGTTTTGTGGGTGGGGCCACCTGTCAATCACCACCAGGAACTGACCTCCACTCTATAAATATTCCACAGTCCCAGGTTGTCACTGTAAATGCACTCTGGAGTTGGTGAGTTCTTGTGTCTTTTGCTGTGCTTTTTGTGAATGTCCTGGATTTTCACCATTTTGCTCTGTTTTTTGACTTCGCCTCTAAATATCGGTATTGGGACTCGGATTGCTTTTGTGTTACAGGCAATTTCATTTTGCCTTTTGTGCTCCAGGAAACTTACTTTTGTGCCTCCGGGCAGTGTGGTGTTATGGGTCCACAGCTCGCTCAGCAAAGGCTAGTTGTTCTTTAAATTAATAATCACCGTTCTTGCATCTTAGCGAGGGGGCATGGTGGCTGTAGCGGGTCTCGGGGCAATCAGCGGTGTAGGTGTTTCTTACCTAGGTGCACAGGTGAGAGACTGCCCACATCCGTGATTGTCCCCGAGGCTGCTAATGTTCTGCAGCTGCTATGCCCTCTCAATATATAGAAGCGCGAGTCGGCTAGGGCAGTAGAAAAAAAGGAAGAGAAAAAGAGAAGAGAAGGAAACTGAGGTTGCAGGAGGAAGCAGGAAGCGAGTGAGCGAGCAAGTCGGTGCAGGAGAGCGAGAGAGAGCAGGCTCGCGGCAGCTGAGCAGGCAGCATGGGTGTTTGGCTGAAACCAGGGGAAGTAGTAGTTGTGGTCGCTCCCGCAGAGTTTGCTTTGGAGGGCGGGAGTGACCGGAAGGCGGGTGACTCTCTGCTTAAGGCCATGGAAGGCAGCGGGAGTCGTGAGTTTTGACTTGGGACGTGGTGTCCCCAGCGTGAGAGCCTTGGTCGGGGGGGAATTCCAAAGTCACTGTCTGGAGGAGCCAACCAGAGCCATGGATCGGTGAGGCAATCGTGACAGCAGAAGCAGACATTGAGAAGTTCAGCTGCATGTAGGGCGACTTCCCTATTGAGAAGTCCAGACGGGAGAAGTAGGGGGCCACCAGTAGTAGAAGCAGGATGCACCGGATTTTTAAAAGGACAGCTTCCAGCATGGTTTTAACCTTGTTGTTTCAAAGGTTGTTTTTTCTATTGATTTTAACCTCCACGATTCACTTCTGCTTTTATTGGATTATTTATTTATTTAATTTTTTGAACCACTGCACTTTACTTATTTTGAACACTGTTTTGTTTTGTTGTCTTAAATAAAAGCACATTGCACTTTGTACATCATCCCCTTGCTTTGTTGTTGCCTCACTGTCTAGCTCATCGGTAGCATTACCGATGGTGTAGGGTTCAAGGGCTCCTGAACAGCAGATGCGAGCATGGAGCCGAACCCGCATCGTCAAAGGCAGTTTGTGAAAATAAACCTTTTATTACTATAAAGATACTGTAAGGCCCTTTTTGTGTCTAGCCGGGGTTTATAGCAGTATTTCCCCCTCTAGTGCTTTTGGAACGTTTTGAGACTTGAGTGCTTTGGGATTCCTAAGTCATGATGGCAACCTAGGAATCAACCCTGAACAGAAAGTCCTGACACCATGACAGCTATATTTGAAGTTTTCAATTAATCCAAATAGCTTGCATTCTTGATAGGAAGGAAACTGTATTTTAAAAAACAAACAAGTAGATCCAGAAAGAACTGGAGAAAAACTGAACCCAGCTTCACTGAGTAGTACTAACCATTGCACTAACTGAATCTAATATGTGGCATCCAAAGCTTTTGGGTAGTACTTAGTAAATAAAATGGAAGAGTTGTGGAGTTATAAGCGCATTAGTACACACACTGGAAGTGAAATAAAACCCTAAAATGTGCTTATTTTATTGCCCATTTAAAATAACTGTTATGGAAAGATTAAACTCTGTTCTTCATTCAATAAAGAGACCACTTGGGTTTAGAAGTGCAATTTGAGAGATGCAATCTCAGTACATGGCTGTAGGACCAGTGCTCAGTGCATTGAGACGTCTCAGAACAGACACCAGAGTCTACCCGGCAGAGTTCATCATGTGGAATAATAACTGAATGTAAGACAGTACATGAGGATTTAAAGCAGAACAGAATTGCAAAGCAATCAGACAGATTTTGTATTTCCCTTGTCTTGTAAAATATTAATGTTGCAAGCAGAACATCCTATAGATGATGTGACATACAGAAGGTAATAACAAGGTCAGCTCCTCTCAAAGTGTCTAAACAATACTCTCTGCAATGCATATCTGGATATGATGTGTACTCTTCTGTAAACAGGCATAAAAGTGAGATACAAACTGTTTATAGTAGGCTAGAAGACGCCTGAATCCCTGCATTGTATTGTGGAGAAGAATGAGCATGGATGTTCTTTGATAATTCATTTAACATTGATTGATAGATAGATAGATAGATAACACTTTATTTGTCCCCAAGGGGAAATTTGGCTTTTTACAGAAGCTCTTTTAATAAATAAATACAGAAATATATCAATATATATATATATATATACACACACAAAATACAGACTCACACCAAAATGACTAAAAAGGAAGAAAATTAGGAAAAAAGAAAACATCTGACTTGGCATTCATATTTACTGTGAGGCATTTTGCAGGAGTATTATTGTTGGTATAAAGCTGATAGGGAAAAATAACCAGCTAAAGTTTTAATGAGTAAATTTAAATGAATGCACTGTTAAAAGCAGTAATTGACCGCTACTTAAGAAAGTTACTGGAATGAAAACGTCCAGGTCTGGGACCTTTGCTGTAGAACATTGTAAGATAAACCAGTTCAGGGAACATCAATAACATAGATAGATAGATACATCATTAGACAGATAGATAGTGTTGGCCCCAAGAAATAAATTATAGTGAATAATATTAAAAAGTCCTTTCCTTAGAAAATTTAAATAATGTTAAATGTTGTAATATAATCCCAAAAATATCACAATGTTTGCTTAATGGTATACTAATTGTTGTGAACTGTCAAACACACTGAACTGTCTTGCCCCTCTCCATCCTTCCCATTTTACTAATATAGAAAACTAATTTTCCTCACCTACTTTAAAACTAAGGTTTCTCCCCAGATATCCTCACTAAGTGAGTGAAATAATCAGAGTCGTCTTTTATGTTATAATCAGCTGCTCTATTTATATTTTCCTGGGTTTTTCTTGGGCTCTAAATAAATCTGTAGTCTTGAAACCAAAGAAATGTATATTTTAAGTCTATATTTCCTTCTGAGTTCTTTTTAACAATGTTAAAGATGAATTGTGTTCTCCCAAAATTCCATTTTGCAATCATTTGTTTGCTCTTACTATTATTTCGCTAGAAAGGGTCATTCAGAAGTGTGCAATGTCTGACATCACCGGGTCAAAGGTATAAAGGTCAGCATTATGCATTTCCTGGTTACCCTAGATTAATGTATGTATTCATCATGTACTGTACATGTTCAGTTGACTCTTGTAGACTTTATAGCCGGTTGTCTCCATGCACGTATTAGTATTATGCTTGACAGTGTTGAGCCATCTTGTCCTTCGCGGTCCTCTTCTGCTGGTCCCATCATCCATTCCCAGCATCAGCAAATTTTCTAATGAGTTGGCTCTCATAACATGACCATAGTATGTCAACCTTTGCCTGCCTACTGTATTTTGCCTTCTGTCTAGGACTTCCCCTCTTTGTGATTTTCTCTGTCCATGGTATTTGTATCATTTTCTTCCAACACAACAGTTTAAATACACTAACTTTTCTCTCTCTGCTATTTTCAATGACCAATTTTTGAATCCATAAGTCACTATGGAGAACATAATTGCTTTGATCATTTTGCACTTGGTAGCAATGCTGATGTCTTTGCTCTTCCATAATCTATTTAAATTTACACATACTGACCAAGTTTGAGCCTTGTGTTGATCTCGGGTCCCAACTCTCCTTTTCAATCGATTGTTAATGAAAATGAAATATTGGACTAATTTGATATTTTCTTTGTTGATTCTAACTTGGATATCTCCATTCTTAGCCGTAGTCATGGTTTATGTCTTCTTGATGTTCAAATGACAACCCATCTTTTTGCTTTCAGTTTTCACGGTGTGTATCAGTTGTTTTCTGCCTTCTTCAGTCTCATCAAGCGTGGCTATCATCTGCATACATGAGATTGTTGGTACTCCTGACACTGGTTTTTAATCCAATCCCAGGCTCTCCTACATTTGCCTTTCTCAAAGTTACTTTTTCATAAATGTTGAATAGGAATAGCTCAAGCTTGGATAGAGTAATGCTTCATTTCTGATAAACCAATGCACAACGACCTTTCTCATGATTAAGACCTTGCTAATGAAGAATGGATTCATCTAATCCATAACTGATCTCCATGGTGCATGAGATAGTAGACACTATCAGTCCTCAATTATCTGTTTTGATTCGTTCTATGGTTGCAATGGTTTCTTCTGTCGCTAATATCAAATGCTGAGAAGACCTTGCGTTATTCTTGAATTCTGCAGCCTTTGTCTGTGGTATATGACTTGGACTGGTCCAGGTGCATATTGACTAGGTGAGAATGAATCTCCAGATGCGTACTGGTTTTAGTGTTAAGAATTCAATCAAAGCAAGACAACTTGATTTTGCAGTTTTCGGCATCCATGTTGACTTGGCTCTGAAACAAGAAACCTACACATTTCTAACATTTGTGAGTTATAGTATAACTTGTATATTTTAGTATACTCAAGCTTTCTTTGGCCACTTACAAAGAATACAATACCTCATTAACGTTTAGACTTATTTATTTTTTCATCTCCCATCTTAACTGTTTGTGATATTAGTATGCATTGCAGAGATGTACATATGGTGGTGTCAACGGTATCTATGACTGTCAGAAGCTGTGACTCCAGTTAATTATTCCTTTAATCCTGAGTATTAAACCATAATTAAGAATTCTAGTAAACTGAAGCTAAATTCCCTGAAGTGAGAATTGGGATAATAACTTTGAGCAGCATTCATTTCAAGTATTTTGCCTGCATTACAAGCATCTGTGCAGCAAGGAAAATTATTCCAAGAACTTGAAAAGCACCATTGAGATCTTCAGAATTATTCTGAATTCTTAGAAAAGTATTAAAAGGTTCACAGGTTAATAGGTTCTTTAAAAAGACAGTCAACATATTTTAAAGAGGCAGGAATTCAAATGCTTTTCTTTGGAGTGTTTCATAAAAAAATAGGACAGCCCATTTTGCTCTTTGTTCTATTTATGTGTTGCATTCTCAGGAGAAAAGATAGCAAGGCAGATAAAAATAAATCTTGGGGATTGTGCTAACAGGTTCCATCATTTATTCAGGCAAACAGTTGTCTCACAGTTCACCAGGGTATTACAATTATGCTGCTTGAGAGACTGGGAGCAGTATACATATAACACGTCTAATTGGTGACAAATGAAAAAGTTAAAGCTTTACATTTTTTATAGTCAAAACAAATCCAGCTTAAACAAATTAATATCTTTATGACTTTAATTCTCAAATGGGTTAGAAAACCAGCTCATTAAAGTCTATCTGGCACAGGATAGCTCATTCCGGTTCATCCCATGCAGGCAGAGAAGAGAAAATGAGCTGGTCAAGAAGGCATATGTCCAGTTTAGACAAGGAAAAAATGCTGTTTGAATTATCTAGGCCTTAAGAAGTTACCAAACCATTATGTTTTATTTGAAAGCAATGCTATAAGAGAAGATCTCTACAACTTGATGTAAGCAGACTATACTGTGTGTATTGGGATGTCAAAGGGGATTCTGTAAAAGGAAAAGAAAGGCAATGTCATATTCTGACAGAGCTGTAAAATGACAGGCAGTCTTAGGAACCAACACAACAAACCTGGAACATGAATATGAATTGGTAAATACATTAAAATAAAGTGTAAAAGAAATACACCAAGAACAATAAGTACAGCCAGTAGACAAATACTTAACTATCATTTAGAGCAGCATTTTTTTTTGGTCCTTTTGCGCAGGGTATTAAAAGGTTACTGATAAGAACATAAGGGATTTCACAAACAAGAGGACACCATTCAGTACATCAAGTGTATTTCTCTAGCTCATAGCTAAGCTGTCCCAGTATCTCCTCCAGATAAATCTTAAAAGTTGTCCAAGTTTTTGCATATTTCAGTAGTTTGTTCCAGAGTCTCATAACTCTTTGTGTAAAGAAATGCTTCCTGGCTCCAGTCGTAAATGCCCTTCCTCTACATTTCCATGGGTATCCCTGAGTATATGATTCACTGTTACTTTGAAAGAATTCTGCTGGATCTACTTTATCAATGCCTTTTAGAATTGAGACCTGGATTAGGTCCCCACACCGTCTCTTCTATTCAAGGATAAACAGGTTTAATTCTCTGAGTGTGTCAGAGTACGACATGTCCTAAAGTCCTGGAGGTACTTGGTTGCTCTCCTCTTATCATCTTCTAGTGCTGCTAAGTCTTTCTTGTAGCATGATGCCAAAGTCTTGACTCAAACCATTACCCCCCAGGGGGCTCAGGTACACAACTTTCTCTTGGATATCAAATAATCTTCAAAACTGATTTATAAAACTACCCCAGAATTACAGATAGACTCTGCTTACATAATTTAAACATTTTGGACAGTTTAGATCTTCTGACATTGATTTCTTTACTGTTCTGAAAATTTGTGGGTCCAACTCCCTTTCTAGGTCTTTTGGTGAGACTTTTTTGATTGTTAAATCCTCTGTTAAATCCCCAATTTTTAGTTTTTTGAGAGTCACTCCTTTTCATTGAGACACGCATTATTACATACTATGCACTGTTCCATTTTGTTTGGCAAGTTTTAAATCATTAGTGGATTTGTACTTTTCATTTACTTTTCCTATTCATGTAGAGTAGCGTCTTGTAATGCTTCAATTTTGATGTGACAGCAAAAAACCCTTCAGAAGCCTATGTGCGCATCAAAGAGAGTGTAATCTTCCTATTAATGCCATTCCTGAGTATATGCTCTAAGACATGATGAGGCTTCTAGATGGCAATGCCAGCTCTGCATTTAATAAAGGTATTACAGGGTCATTCAGGGGTTTGATGTTGTACGATGATATACTAGATAGCCTGGAAGCACCTGTGAGTGCCTGGTCCTATAGAAACTGCTCAAGTTCTAATGGTGAAAATGAATCTGGACCTTCCACATGTTGCTCAGAAAAAATGAAGCATGACTTTTAATGTGTCCACCAGTCCTAGTGATGACCCCAGAATGGTCTTGTGGAACTCTGGTACTGTTTAGATGGCTATGCATTTTCAGAGTCAGGGGCCTCACTAACAGATGTAAGAAAGATTTGGCTTATCCTTTATTTGAGGTGTGCAAGCAGAGTTGTAGGAGTTGTTTTATTTTTAAGCCTACATAGAGCAAATATGAGTTTATTGATTGGATTTTGGGTTATATTTTTATTTATGCCATCTGTATTACATTACCTACATGTGGGTTTTCCTGTATAGCTAGAGATTTAAAAAAGAAAACTGAATGTGATATGGGAAGTTATTAAGTTTAGCAACCTACTGATCAATGATCACTAAATCAGGATTTTACCATGTGGAGAATCAGTAAATGAAACTAACATACAATGTAGTGCGGTGTACAAGCTCCTAGGTTGGTACTTCTGTTTTACGGCTTGAGAAATCAGGCTTGGTCATTGTCTGAATTATGGTATTTGCAAATCCCTTCCCATGTCATATGACTCATGTCAAATAGGTCAGAAAATATTCATGTTTTACAAAAATTAATATCAATAAGCAGTATCAATGATTTTCTCACAAAACTACCACGTGATATAAAAAAATAATCAATTGTGAGAGCAATAAAAATGAACAAAATACTCTGTCCATGTTTAAGCAAAACCTTTTGTTTATTGTGCTTTTCATATTGTTATGAGAAAAAACAGCTTGATATGAAACATATAAATAGCAACCATTGTCAGTACTCTGGTAGACCACAAACTAGGACTGTCTCTCTTCTCTGGGTGTCAGAATGAACTATCCGTTTCTTTCTTTCTTTTTTGCACGCAGTGGAAACTACTAGAATGTTGTGATCTAGCTGCAATGTTAATACATGTTTTATGTCCTGAATTACCAAAATGAATCAAACATGTTAATCTGTTTTGAGCTTCAAGGAAGCTCCACAAACAAAAGATCAAAAATACCCTCTATAAGAGCCCAATCCTTTAAATTAATGTTAATTTTAAATTTACCTTAGTTTTTACTTAGTATGAACTACAATATAATGAAGTTTTAACAGAGATAATGGGAGATTCCATTCCACCCCCTATAAGTGAAAGGTATTGGAATATCCTTAATGTTAGTTCTATGCTACAATAGTACAGCTCTGAGGTTAGACAGCTAGACGGAGACATGAACCGTTAGTCAGATAGGCATTAAGATCATATGGTTTTCTGACCATCTCCGTTAGTCAGATAGGCATTAAGATCATATGGTTTTCTGACCATATGTACATATATCCAGAGAATGAAATAACATATAGAAACCTTAAGAAATGTAACCCAGATGCTTAAGCCCCAAGCAGAATATCACAGACAACAAGTTTCCCTTTATGCCTTTTTTGTGTGCATTATCAACTTTCTTCCTTATTTTGTGTGAAATGTTTGCCTTCACTTATATTTTTAAAATGAAGACACTTGGACTGTAGAGATGTTTTTGCTAATTACTGCTGGAATGCCTTTTGATAGCTGCATTTAAACTATTTTGAACTATTTAGAAAACCTCAAAAAACACATCTACACCCTGTTTAAATAAAGCAGGAGATGTGGTACATTGCGTTTTTTTTTTTACCATGGTCAATTGCCATGGAAGTTTAAATACACTTTGCTTACCACTGGGCTGGGGTCTTGAACAGAAAGAAGTGACAGAAAACGAATCACCAAAACCAAATTTGAAGTCATAGGAACTACTGCTAAAATTCCTATCAACACTTTGTTTTAATTACCACAACTGTGAAAAGACATGTCTTTGAAAAGAATCCAATACTTGGAATCATGTTTCCACCATCTTATATAGGTGGAGCATGGTGACATAATCTGTACATGACAACAAAACACAATATGGTATACTCAGAATGAAACTATAATATATTAATACAGAAAAGTGAACATATAAAAATAGAGTGAATGAGTTTTGGGACGTTCATAACACATAGCTCTAGAATTTATCTCCTGAAAGAGTCTCTGCCATTGCTAAGTTTGTGCTTTCTCTCCATGTTCACGTGGAGTTTCACCAGGTACCAGGTTTAATACCACATTCCAAAGAAGTGCATGCATATTTTAATGTAATAAATGTTTCTAAACTGGCTTATTACTGTATGCATGGGAGTTGATTTCTGTATGAAGGTGCCTTGCCATAGATGAAGATTTCATTCTGTGCTGGCTCTAGTATTGAATGAAGTTAGTGCTACTAAGATGGGTAGGTTACAGCTCAGCACAACTATGTAATGGAAAAATTAGGCTTAGGAAATAAAAAAAAAATTATATCTTTACTTTATATATTAATATGATTTTAGAAATTAAGGACTGAAACGGCAGAATATTATACTTTTTAGAATTTTCTTGAGAAACAGTTTAAGGTACTTTTTAATTTTAAATATAGGTGAGGTGACTCAACATTATGAACTGATACTCAAGCACCTTCTGAAGATAAGTCTCTTTTTATAAAACTTCCTTAGGTTAGGTAGACGTTATTAGCAAGTTTGTTTACAGGAGGAATGTACAAACATTAAAGAAATGTTGCACAGATGCAATTAAATAAGACAAAAGGAAGAATATGATACCCATTGTTATAAACAGAAAATACAGCTAATAATTCTATCAGTAATAATAATGGGAATAGTAATAATAATCACTTGCTCAATGAAATCAGTCATGTAACTGCCTTTAACTTTCATATTGTTCAAAAATGAGCATTGTCTTGATTTATTTCAACCATCAGAGGGCTCCATAGTCTAAGAATAGTCACAAAATTTCAGAAGAGAACTGCTAAGAACACTATGCAACAAAATGTCATTATCTGGTATTTGGTGTTATCATTCTGTAAAAGGCAAAACTATGCAAAAAAAAGACAATCTATATCAAATTAAATTTCACCAGATCAATATTTCTCTATCTAGAGTGCAAAATTCTTAGTAACACTTTGGAATAGTGACTGACTATATTGCAGCTGTATGTATTCCTGCCTATGTATTAGCCTCAAAATGTGCCTTATGTTGTTTTATATTTAAAATGCAGCATCTTAAATGGTAAAGTGGTTGTTTGCTGGCTTTGGTTATGGATGCGTACATACAGTACATGCTCTATGCTTAGGGCAAATGCACCACAACCCTGATGGTGATACTGAAAGAACTGCCTGCATCTTTAATGTTTATTGTTTGCTGGAGACCTTGGAATTACTGAATAAACTCAGGGTGCTGGCATCTGTTGTCGCGGAAGTATTTCACATTAATTCGGAGAAAATGTGCGGCATGCACATCTTTTAATAGTCATCACCTGATGGCTACCCCACACTAATGACAGATCAATTAGTATTTAATGGCAAATTATGTTTGAAAAATTGTGAACAGTTTGCGAGAAGCTGTTTATAACTACCCCAGTGGTTTTTTTTTCCTTTTGATGGACTGTCTGTCCATCCCTTTTGGTTCTTCATTCTGGGTCTGCTCCCTTTCTCCTCCTTGGCCAGGATGGTTATCTGTCATTGGGAGTCTCCCGTCTGAGCAAGGAACCATCCTCTCTGTTGGACGGGATGCCTCTAAAGCCCATATATATACACACATGTGTGTCAGTCAATAATTTTTTAACCCGCACAACATCCCAGAGGTTCTCAATTGGATTCAGGTCTAGGGAATGTGCAAGCCAGTCAATGGCATCAATGTCTTTGTCATCCAGGAGCTGTCTACACACTCTGGCTACATACGGCCATTCTTTGTCCTGCACCAGGTGGAACCCAGGGCTCACTGCACCATTGTAAGGTCAGACAGTGGCTATAAGGATTTCATCTCAGTACCTAACAGCAGTCAGGTTACCATTGTCCACCAATTGGAAGTTTGTGTGACCATCCAAGGATATGTCTCCCAAGACCATCAATGACCCACTGCCAAAATCATTCATGCTGGATGATGTTGCAGTCTGCACAGCTTTCAGCACAACATCTCCAGACTCTTTCATGTCTGTCATATGTTCTCAGTGTGAATCTGTGAAGAAAAGGGAGCTCCAAAGACAGAGCTGCCAATAATGGTATTCTCGGGTGAATGCCAGTTGAGCTGCACTCCCACTAGAGAAGGTTGGGCCTTCATGCTACCCTTTTGGAGTCTGTTTCTTATAGTATGGTAAGAAACATGCACATCAGTAGCTAGATGAAGGTCATTTTGTAGGGCTCTGGCAGTGCTCCTCCTGTTTCTCGTCACACAAAGTAGCAGCTGCTGGGTTGATGCCCTTCTACTGACTTGTCCTACTCTCCTTGTGTAACAGCCCATCTCCTGATATCTCCTCCATGCTCTTGAGACATGTGCTGGGAGACACAGCCTTCTTACGACAGCACATATGGATGTGCCATCCTGGAGGAGCTGGACTACCTGTGCAACTTGAATCAGCTGCAGGTACCGCCTTATGCTACCAGTAGTGACAAGGACACTAGCAAAGAGTAAAACTAAGGAGAGAGAAATTGTCTGTGGCCTACACCTGCAAAACCATTCCCTTTTCAGGAGTTGTCTTGCTGTTGCCTCTGCAGTACACCTGTTGTCTCTTTCATTTGCACCAAAGCAGGTGAAGTAGATTCACAATCGCTTATGTTTCCTAACTGGACAGACTGATATCCCTGAAGCTTAAGTGACTTGGTGTTAGAGTGTGATGATTAAGTGTTCCCCTAATCTTTCATGGAAAATCTGGTCGCCTTAACTGTTGTTATTGTTGCTTATGCATTCAGACATGTCATAAGGTTACTAATACATGTAAAATCTTGATTGTTTCTTGGTGTATGAAGTCCATGCTTGAGAAAACATTGCTAAAACTGAAGGAACACTGCTGAGTCAAAGATGATTTGATGATTTACCTCATCTCTTTCTGAAGATATAACCATGACAATAGAAATTGTAGAACTAATAAGAAGTCTTAATTTCATTTTCTTCCATTTTCTTCAAAAATTTAAATTTAAGTCTGAAGTGTGTGAGCCACCACACTTCAAACAATAAAGGAAATATAAAAAATCAAAGCCATAAACATGAAAACCGTGCTAGTATTTTTGGTAGATTGTAGTTATATAAGAGGAAGTAAATTATGTAACCAATCTGCAATTATAAGTGCATTGAGTTTTATTATACTTTTTACAATGTGCGAAACTTTCCTTTCATCTTACAATTACTAAGGAAAATTGTCTGCAGGTGACAACGCTGACGTTCTTCAAATAAATTCTACAGATAATTGACAAAAAGAGGAAGCTGCTGAGTAAATAACACAATACTGCATAACTTAATATTAAATTCTCAAACCTTCTAAATCACTTCAAGGTTGATGGGGTGAAGCCTATCCTGGCAGACAGAAAATGAGTGATTTAGCTTTATTTAGAGCAGGCATTTGTGCACAGGCGAGATCATTGGGATTATTAGGCATTTAACATTCCATCATACAGAAGGTCACTCATAACAGGATATGCACAATAGTCTATTATGTTGACTGCCATTACTGATGGAAGAGATCTCAGTAACTTTGAGAGAATGAATAGGTGGCCAAATAGAAACTTTGAGTAGGAAAAATAAACACTGTGTTAGAATAGGGAGCCTCACACATCCCTCTAACCTGGAACATAATGGCACATAACCAAAATGGCCAATAATCATGTCTTTATTTGTCAAATATTTTTTCAAAAAGACCTTCCACACTTTATCTTGATTTCTCCATCCTTTTTAGGACATGTGGACTTCTTTCTAACTCCAAACTACTCTGTCCTTGTTTCTGCTAATTTTAAAGGTCATCCTGGAAATACTTGAGGTACACCAGGAGCCTAACATGGTCAGCTAGATCTCCTAACAAACGCTAAGGTTGAATCCACAGAGCTCATCCTAGCAGCTCTGGAAACCCCTGTGAGGATTTCTTATGTGAACAACAATTACCAAACAACCCTGCAGGAACTCGAAACTTAACAGCCAAAGAAAAGCACTGCTGGCCTGCAGTTTGGGGGAACACATGCATTGTTCTTTTATTATATGGTGTCCCGTCTGGGAATAGCACCAACAACCAACCTGGATGAGTCTTCATAAACCTTACTGATGGTGATATTTTTGAGAAAGAACACCAAAATCACAATAACAGCTTATTTTAAAATATATTAATAAATTAATAAGCTGTGGAATTAGTCTAGATGTTTTGACACTAGCACAGAGGAGATGTCATAGAAACCTGCATCACTGCAGCCCTAGTGGACTGAATTTTTCCATAACTGAATAAACTATTAATTTCAAATATAAATGAAAACGTTTTCACCAGAAGATGGCAGTCATGCCTTTTTCTTCAAAAAATTGGTTTCTTTTTATTCCAAAGCACAATGCCCCTAAAATAAAAGTAGTTCTCCAGAAAACATGAAACATACTGCAGATGATCAGTAACAGTTATTTGCATAAGCTATTTATCAGAACTTAGATAGTGGTGCTATCTTATATTCCATATCTCAAAACCCAGGTTTGATTACTAAGGTTTGGCATGGACCTGTCCCATCCATGTCTGTCGTGAGATTGGCATCAGCCAAAACCTCCACCATTTACCTTGTAGCTAGTAAAACCACATGGCCACTCCACATAGCTTCTTGGAGCTCAACATGGTGGCCTTTGTTGATCACAAAATCACCAGGCTTTCTCTGTTGAGCAGTCTGACTTGATAGCATAAGAAGATCAGTAATAACCAAGAACCCTAAATACACACATTGCTTTGCTGAATGGTGAGGAACCAATTGAGGTTATTCGGACATATGTAACAATTCACGCTGGGTTCTTTGTACCTCTGCTCTAGACATAGCCCAATAAGAGGTATACTAGAGAATTACATCTCATAGTCAGTCTAGAGGGACATTAATTTCTCAGAAATACCAGAAGACTGTTAGTAAAGATGTCTACTCTGTCTAAAACCAAGAATATTGCCACCATGATCTTGACCAGAACAAGTCAAAAGGTAGTTGAAATGATTGAGCAAGGCATATGCTGTCATGTTTACCTGGACACATTTTCACCAGGTTCTTTATGTATGTCATATTTTTGTTGACAAGTTACCATAAATCACTTACATTTTTCTTAAACATCCTGCCACACTGTGGGATTTTATTAAGAGCTATGGTCTGACAAGAGAAGAAAATGTCTTCAGAGTATCCAGAAGCATTATTCTGAAATCACAGAAATTAATTCTCACAGAATGTCATTTTGAAATGCGAAAAAGTTATTATTCTCAGTTTACCAGAGCAGAGACACATTCATGCCAGTCCCTTTTGGTATGGTAAATGTAAACAGACGCCCTATGGCACGGTTGTTTGTTTTTTTTTTTTTTTTGGCCAACTAAAAGACAAAGTTTTGAAGTGTTCCCCTTGTACAAAACACCATTGTTAAAAATCAAGTGCCATATTATGGCTGCTTCGGCACTTAACACTTCTGAACCTCACTGCCTGCTAATATAATAGAAGGATGCTTCTTGTCAGAGATCAACACTTTGAATTGAGTTTCTGTTCCAAGATCATTTTTTTAGTTCTTTTGTTCTTGTTGACTCCTTTCCTATATTTCAACTTACAAGTCAAGTGTGGTTTCTCTTAAACTATTCAGTGCATTTGTGGAATGTTACCTGGAATACTGTGAGCAGTTTAAGACTCTGAAATATGAAAACCACAACAGCTAGGAGGAAAGGAAATGTATTTTAACACTTTAAACAAACTGAGGTAAAGAAGCAAAGTGATGGAAATCTATATATACTATATATACAGTAATCCCTCCTCGATCGCTGGGGTTGCTTTCCAGACCCCCCCGCGATAGGTGAAAATCCGCGAAGTAGAAACCATATGTTTCTATGGTTGTTTTTATATATTTTATGTCCTTATAAACTCTCCCACACTGTTTATAAATATTCCCCGCAGAGTTATACAGCATAATCCCTTTGTATTCTCTTAGATATTAGGTAAGATTCATTGAAATTATGTATATAAACACACTGTTTATATACAGTAAAACCTAAGATATTGAGTGTCTCCAATATCACGTTACAGCCATTACGATAGACATGCCACCAGCAATAAATACGTACAATGCAACAAAAATAGTATACAGTAAATGTGTGTGTACAGTGACACTAAACGCACGTACATGTACTAAGTACTGTAAGTAGAAAATTAATTATGGTTACTCACCAACAATGACACGATGACTTGTCCGATAACAATGAGTTTTATTTTACTGCACAACAAATGAGAGCGTTACAGCCCTTAAAGGAGCCACTTCAGGCGATTGTGTAGCACTGCCGTTGTTCTTCTTCTGGCAGTCTTCAATCCAAATCCCTAAAGCAGATTCCATCCAGACTACTGCCTTGTTACATCCACTTACAACTTGTTTTGCACCCTGGTTAAAAGGACACTGCGGCCGTAGATCTTATATTCCTTTCCTACTTTTTAAATAAAAAGAATCGTAGCCTTCAACAAATCCAAAACGTTTACCTTTTCGGCAATCGTTAACATCTTCCGTTTGTGCTTGGGCACGGCCCCTGAAGCAGTAGCAGATCGTTTTGGAGCCATAATGAAGGGCTTGACTATGCACAAAGATAAACACAAAAGAGCACAACTCTTTACACAGCGAAACACGTTGATGCTGAATGAGCGAGCGAGACTTCCTGGTTAACACTGCATTCAGCAAGCAGGAACTTAACTGCGTGCTCTGATTGGTTAGCTTCTCAGTCATCCGCCAATAGCGTCCCTTGTATGAAATCAACTGGGCAAACCAACTGAGGAAGCATGTACAGGAAGTAAAAAGACACATTGTCCGCAGAACCCGCGAAAAATCCGTGTTATATATTTAGTTATGCTTTCATATAAAATCCGCGATAGAGCAAAACCGCGAAAGTCAAAACGCAATATAGCGAGGGATTACTGTACTATATATATATATATATATATATATAGTGACAGATAGGGGGCACTGTCATCCCCTTGAACCCTCGGACCAGATGCCAGACACCAGATAAAAGCCCAAATCTTGACTTTATTATAATAAATAAGTGCACAAAACACACTCCACTCCACAATACTCATAAACTTTAACAATAATACAATACAATAATCAGTCCTTCACTCCCAGACGTATTGTTCCCTTCCTCCCAACTCAGCTCGCCCGTCTAGGATCTCCCACAGTCCTTTATAGTCCTTGACCCGGAAATGCTTCTGATCCCACAGTCCATGTGATAATCCAGCACTTCCGGGACAGGTGAAAAACTCCTTTTCTTCCTCAGCCCAGAAGTATATCATTTCTTCCGTTTCCGTGATTGTGACTTACTTCCGGGCTATATGGATAATATAAGTCCAATGGGCCTCCCTGCAGCGTCCCCTGGCAGCGCCCACTGTATCCAGCAGGGCTGTGAAGAAAGACTCCATGGTCCATAATGTCCTGCTGGAATTCGGGGCACCTCCATGTTGCCGGGAGAGCTCCATCTGTCGGCGTGGGGGTATTGGCCAGGATGAACGGCCGGCCCTCTGTCACACACGTGTGCTTAGGAGGTAGCCAATATGCCCAGAGGTGGGTGAAAGTTCATGAAACATGGGGGCTGTGTCGGGTATTAATGCCTCTCTCCTTTTTTCATCAGAATTCACAAAGAAAAACTATAAACAAACTCACTCATCAAGTCTCCTGGATCCCTAAAATAGATCCTCTTCCAATTCATCACTTCCGCCTCCGACTCCCAAAGACAACGTCACTTTCGCACGCTTATTGATGACATCACTTTGGGTTCTCTGCAATGATGTCACTTCCAAGTTTGAAGTGGGTCAACATGCACCTGGACCACTTCCGGGTGCCTTATTAAAGGAGCCAGAAGCCACTACTCCAGAGGAGCAAGAGTTGAGTGAGGGAAGATGAAGCTTGCCAGGAGGAGAGGAGGAAAGAGGAAGATAAAGAGAAAAGCAAGAAGAAAAAAAATTGGTTGCTGTTTGAGACTGTGCTGTATAGGTGGGAAACAAGGGAAGGCGTTTCCCACGAGAGAAAAATAAAAATAAAAAAAGTGTGCGTGGTTAATTTGTATCCTGTGTCTGTCTGTGTCGGGTTTGGGTGGCAGGAGTGCCCCCTGCAGGCCACACACTATTTAACCAATTGTTGCAATATTTGTAAGGGCGTGCAACAGGACATTGTTGAATCCTTCATGTGTCAACATTAGAGAGCCTTATGCACACTTAGCTTCACAATCCAAACATGCAGTTTCATTGAGTACAGCATTTGTTCTCTCCTGCACACACAGCACTAACAGGGACTTCTCTCTAAGCTTCTGATAAAACCAGGGTGAGTCTCTTTAGCAAGGCTACTCTATTGTGGACCACCATTTAGTACAGAATATAATTGCTGCCTCCATTATATCCTGCCAAGTGAAAATAAACATCGGGTCATCCGACTAAAGAAATGACAAGACTAAGTGAAAATGGAGGTAGCCGCATCAAATATGCAATTTCAGTTTTCCAGATCACATTCACAGCTTGAATTTAACAAATTGGCATGAAAATTACACTCATAAACAGAACTGCTTCTATTGAATAAAAGTAAATGTTACATTGACATACAAATGTCACACTGCATAAGAAAAGAACACCCAGAGTCCAAATGACATGAGAGTTTTAGAGGAAGCAGCCATCATGTAAACGCAGTCAGCATGAGTCAACACTTGACAAAGGCCAATACACCATCGATACAAAAAAACAAGGTGTTTTAGGGCTAAAGAGAAATTAAGAAGAGGAAAACATCAAAGCAAAGCCCACTTTACATTGTTTGAATATATTTTTGACTGAAAAAGAAAGCATTGCTTACTTCAGATGAACTTTCTTTTATTACGTGCTCCTGGCACTTCAGCCACTGTAAAAAAAACCTCACACTGTTCAGTGTGGTGCTGAGGTGTCACCCGTTGCATAGCTGCACTCGGATCTCAATCTGGGTGGTGTGATTGGTGCAGCAATGCGCTGTAATCAGCACATGTCCCAAATCTGGAAGCCCATGAAAGCTTTTGGATTGCTGTGTAAATTCATAACAAGGCATGCAAGTTACTGGAAACACTTAACTGCTGAAGTGTGTGTTGAAATAAGATGTAATCAACTTCTACTCCTTTAGTTTTGATGCATACTATTCATCCTTGAATAACAGCACCAATCCCACACATTGTTTATGACTTTCTGTATAATTTAATTAATTACCTGCATAAAAATATAAAATTTGTAAGTTTTTGTTCTTTCGGCTGTATCCTATTTTTAAATCTGTCTGAGCACTGTGGTCCTTTCCTCCATGTACAGTACTAAATAAAAGCAAGCTGGACTGAATTTAATGTACAAATATGGTATATGATTTCATTCTCAATCAATTGACTTGTAGTTGAAAAACAAACTGGGGGGCAGTCTGGCCAGCTAGTGCACTATGAGGAAGCCTTACCTGTCAAAGTCTATTTAATATCTTTATTGTAAAGCATCTTTCGAGGGACTTCTGGGATCTGCCAGTCTAACGTGCAGAAGCATTACAAAACTCTTAAAAGCTTTATGTCTTTAAACATGCTGGCAAGCTGTGACAGGGCCAGCTGAAGCCCGATAAAGCCATCTACAGCTTGTCAGATGTGATAGCTCTTAGAGATGGACGCATCCTTTGACGACGTCTTCAAGTCCTCAGAGCCTAGAGACTGCAATAAAAAGTTAGTATGATTTAATTTTTTATTATGGCCGTTATGACCTGTAATCTTTTAAATGCTGTTTATTCACAGTTAAGAAAGGTTAACTGAACATTATAATATAATTAAAAAATTTGAGTAATTAGTCATTTTTAAGCCTATTCACCAGGGCTTCACAAAATAGTTGGTTCTGAAATTCCAAACTGAGGAAATTATCTCTACAGTATATCATCATGAGTGAGAGGCCACATTGCACATTGTGATTAATTTTTAAACTGCCTTTATTAGTATTAGTTATACTAGAAGAAAAGGGTGTTGTTGCAGTGGTCCATTTATCCCAGACGGTGTAGTGCCAGTGCCATTACATTCTTCAAATGCCTTTATTTGAGACCTCAGCCCTGTCTATGCAGGACTTCTCCACTGTCATAATTCAGTTAACCCCCCAACCACCTCTTTAACTTTATTCTTTTTATAGTCTATAGGTAAAAAAAAAATCATTCCACTTTTCATTTAAACTGGGCTGCAGCGGTGTCCGGTATCAACCCTGAATCCTGCACATAATACCTGTATTTTTTTGGAGCTTCCACATTTTCCTTATAATGCCTGGTATACTGGCACCTTTATACTCATTTAAAATCCAAGCATCTGTAACATACCAGTGGTGGAATGAATGGCAGCACAGATTTAAGGAAAATGTTTCCAAAATTAATGTTCTTTATTATCCATCCATCCATTGTCTAACCCGCTGAATCCGAATACAGGGTCACGGGGGTCTGCTGGAGCCAATCCCAGCCAACACAGGGCACAAGGCAGGAACCAATCCAGGGCAGGGTGCCAACCCACCGCAGGTTCTTTATTATTCTACCAGAAAAAACAATTCTATTGTCATACAATTGAAATGAAATGCATTCCTCTGCAATGACACAGAATGAGTATATACAACTTCTTCTTCTTTTGGCTGCTCCTATTAGGGGTCACCACAGTGGATCATATTTTTCCATATCTTCCTGTCCTCTACACCCACCACCTGCATATCCTCTAACATCACATCCATCAACCTCCTCTTAGGCCCAGGGCTGTCTTCACAGCATTATAGGCCCCCTTGCAAAGCAGTGCACTGGGGCCCCTACCTACACAACCACTCAGCAAGTCACAACATACATAGATTAGCGTGGGGCCCTTGGGCAACTGCCCAGTATGTCCATGTGTTAAGACGGCCCTGCTTAGGCCTTCTTCTTTTTCTCTTGCCTGGCAGCTCTGTCCTTAGCATCCTTTTCCCAATACACCCAGAATCTCTCCTCTGCACATGTCCAAACCAATGCAATCTTACTTCTCTGACTTTGTCTCCCAACCATCCAACTTGAGCTGACCCTCTAGTGTACTCATTTCTAATCCTGTTCATCAGCAATATGTGACAGTAAAACTATCAGTATTTAACAGTGGCTCAAATCCAAATTATGTTGAAGAAATAACAAAAAATAAACAATTAGAGAGCTCCTTCTTCCTCCTACTCAAAACACACAAATCAAGAGGAGAGAAAAACCAGTTATCAAAATCAAAAGTGAAACAACAGCACACACATATAATCACAAGGAAAAAACTTAGTGGAAAACTTTCAATATATGTGCAGGAATGCTCTTTCAACAGACTGTGCCATGCTTACTCTACTGGACACTTACTCTAAAAATAGTTTTCGTGCCATTGCAGGTTTACCTGGCATTGTTGTATGTGCAGTGGATGGAACACTCCTTCGCATTCATACTCCCAGCCTTTTGAATCTCATACACACCTGTTGAAAATGGTTCTTCTTCTTTCAGCTGCTCCCGCTAGGGGTTGCCACAGTAGATATCTATATCTTCCTGACCTCTTCATCTTGCTCTGTCACACCCACCACCTGTACGTCCTCTCTCACCACATCCATAAATCTTCTCTTAGGCCTTCCTCTTTTCCTTTTGCCTGGCAGCTCTCTGTGCATCCTCACCATTCCTCTGACCTCCCTCTCTGACCTTCCTCTCCACTCTAGAGCATCTCTCCACCTCTTCAGGGTCTTCTCGATCTGCTCCCTACTCTCGCTTGAGATCACAATGTCATCAGCAAACATCATAGTCCATAGGGACTCCTGTCTAATCTTGCCTGTCAACCTGTCCATCAAAATCTATAAATATATATAAAATCCAACGTCTGTCTGTCTTTTCACAAGAGAACTACTTAACGGATTTAGGTCAGGTTTTTTTCTAGAATTTGCCTGTATATTCCAGTTGATTTTGTGTCTAATGTCATCACGCTAAGTATCATAGTTTGCTTGCAGTACCAATTTATTTGCACAAATCCGAGAGAGAGGCTGAGGGATGATTTATTTGAAGGGATCTCCTTATCCACGCGGCAGCCTCCATTTGTATTGGAGCGTACCTTGACTCTGCTTAGCTAGTGATACCTGTTTGTTCAACAGACATTATCATCTACAGATTGTTAAGGAGTAACATTTGATGTTTTTGAGAGAGAGAGATCAGAGCTATGTGTGTTTTAGAGGGTAGCTACTGATTGCCAGAGATATCAAGGCCACATGCTTTTCTCCCCATGTAAGCGACATTCTCCCGTCATAGTTCAACACAATCAGATACAGTGCAAATGCTTTGTGTTGGAGCGTACCTACCTTCCACTCGGCCAGAATTACATTCTTTTTTAAATTGATTTTTAAAGTTTGTCCTGTTCAACTACTACATGGGCAGGTGCTGCGGGGGATAGCTAGTTGCAAATAAGAAAGGGCTCAGAGCCGATCCCTTATGTAATTCCACCTCCATGTTGAATGCATCTGTCACTCCTACCGCAGATCTCACCACTGTCACACTTCCTCTGTACATAGGTTGTACAACTGGTATATACTTCTCTGCCACTTCTCAGTGTTAAATGTCCAGGTGATGTACTACCATTGAAAAAATTGTGGCCACTTGGCCTGGAAGTACACATGATGTTCATACTGTATCTGGTTTAACTCTGGAGTGTGTCAGATGGCAAGGGATAGTGCATTTGCTGATAGCTGGTTACTGGGAGACAGTGGCCGTCCTCCTCACAAATACATGCTAACTGCAGTGTTGAATCCCCAAACCATGGCTAAGCAGAGGTGTTAACACCGCACACCAGAACACAAACACTGCTGCAGAGTGCATTCTGGGCATGTGGAAGAGGTGATTCCAGTGCCTGAACAAGTACTAGGGGGTCTGGGAATTTTCCCTAAAGGCTGCTGTACTTTATTGTGCTGGTACACCACTTTCTCAAGAGTAAATGCAAGATAACATTGAGGAGACAGAAGAAGACAATATTGAAGTGATGGATTACAGGAGGGAGGGACACCAGGCCAGATTGGAAGCCATAGGACATATAATCAGGAATGTGTTTGCTTGATCTATTTTTTCTTTACTAACATTTGGAATATTTGTAGTGTTTATTTCACACTATTTTTGCGTTTAAACATCAAATACACATACATTATTTACAAAATTGTAACTTTCTCTTTATATTTAATGTGTAGAAAATAACACAGAAAGTGTCTGTAAATACAAAATGAGAAAAAGAGGACAGGCAAAATATGAAAATATGCCACAAAGAGATAAAGAAGCCTTCAAGATACTAGGCCTGCTTAAACTCTATGTAACACCTTCACATTTAGCTCATTTAAATTTAAATGACTTTGTGGGGGTAATTTGATAGAAACTGAAATGCAGGGCCTGTTTGATTTGTGCTTCTGCCAGTGCAAACTGTTTGCTCAAGATGTCCAGTTTTGACTTCTTCTTGAGCCAGGCTAGCTCTTGATGATGACTGTCCCTGCTTGAGCTCTTCCTTCTTCAGCAGGATCTGTTTTCTTTTCATAATGAAGCTTCTCTTTCTCCAAAGCCATCAACTTCTCACTGGGCTTGGTAGGAGAGGGCCCTGGAGATGAGCTAGCAGGGTTTAGGATGCTTCTCTCATGGACAGATATAAATTTGACAGTTGGGTTTTTCATCTGGTCTTCTGCATTTCTTCCCGAGGATGAGTCTGTTAGGTGAACTAGTAATTCTAATCTCACCCAGCGTGCATGAGTGAGTCTTGTGATGGAATGGTGCCACTTCCAGGGGTGCTTCCTACCTTATGCCAGATGTTGCTAGGATGGGCTACTGCCTTCAAAAGCCTCAGCTGGATTAAGCAGGTTTAAGAATGTTGTGTTACTACTTGTCCTTTACTATGTAGTCCTGTCAGAATCATGAGTCCATCTGGTCATCTTGTTGTAGTGATGACCATGTCTTCTACATTATCCATGTCTATTTGATATACTATTGACTCTTTATGTCTATGCAGTAATTAATTCACCTTGAACTATTATTTATTTGGCAGTGTTTTGTGATATTTCTTTCTTTGACATTTATTCAACTTGCCATTTTTCAACTGCTTTTTTGATTTGGCGCAAAGCTAATGTTTTGCCAGCTTCAGTAATGCATACAGATTTACGGTAACCGCTACAGTAGACTTCACACTGTGATAAAATTTCCTGATTTCAGAGGATTCATTGGCTCCTAGAGGAACTATTAATGCTGCTGGTTAGCAAAATATGACAGCAGGAAAAAGAACTCACACAGATACACTCTCTGAACATTCTGCCTTGTGCACCAGTGCCCTGAAGCATCGCATTAAATCATGATCACTGACAGGAATGATTAAATGTCAAAAGGAAAAAAGCAGAGATGTCAAAGCAGAATGTCAGCACACACCTGAAGTGCAAACCTAGTAATAGACATTTTAATTTACTACATATCATATCAGGGAAAGAATTTAAAAGACTAATCTCTGACTAGTGCTACACATTTTTTTCCACTGCTGTTAGACAGACGTATTTCATAACAAGGTATTCAAAACTAATCAAATTTAGAATGTGTGAACCAGGAATTCATCCAAAATGTTATGAGCCTAAAATATATTTTTTTTCCTTGTTTCAATACAGCTGCTGTTAAGTAATATAAATGTCAACACTTGAAGTCAGCTCCTTAGAAAACTATAAAGAATAAACATTAATTATATTTGTCAGTGCTGATGATGAATAGCTTCGATTTGAGCTCAGAATTGCAAGTCGAGGACTTCATGAACATCATATTCAGTTAGTTGGTGACACAGTGTCCTGTACACCATTAAAATCCTCAGCCATATAGAAACCACCACAAGATGGCACACTAATGATTTTATTTAACCACTTTCTGAAAATTAAAGGTTTTACGTTTATGTTGAACAGACTGCATGAATGTGGTATTTAGACGTATTTGATACTTAGCACAGTCTTAAATCTGTTAGGTATTGTACAGGGCAGACTTGGGATGAACACTGGTCTTCAGGAATATGACCACACAATGTATTATTGGAAAATACTGTGGCACAGAGGTAGAGTAGATAATTTACAAACCACGTGTATATTATATGTTTATATTAAACATCTTCAAAAAGTTCTTAGTGCTTTTACACCATAAAACATGTTATGTTCATGAATTCAGACAGGTACATTCTGCATACAGTGAATTCAGAAAGCATTCATTAATCTTAAATGGGTAAATTTGCCAATTTCACCCATTAATCTACACTTACTAACGCACAGTAACAAAGTTAAAGCATGTTTTCAGAAAGATTTGCAAATTTATTAAAAATCAAAGCCTGAAATCTCCCATTCATGTAAGTATTTAAACCCTCTCATACATGCATATCCGAGGTTCACCATCTGGGTTCCTCCCAGGTATGTAATGCCACCATGGGTTGAGATGGGGCACTGCCACAAACTGTCTCATATTCTTTTGCTTCCATAGTGCCGAGAAACTGTACAGTGTGGGCAATTGACTCTGCCCCTTCTGGTCCCAGGACTGCTCCTATAAAAAAGACTTGATAGGCATCAGTTTATTTGTTAGAATGCCAGAGGGAGACATTTTTATTTGTAATCCCGTCATTGAGCACTGTTTCATTTTTGGAATATAAGTAAACAGGGAAATCCGGGTTGGTGTCCCAACATTTAGTGTGTTTTTTTGACGAATAATTACATTGATTGACCACAACCCTTAATTCAGTACTTTCTAGAAGTTCCTTTGGCAGAAATTCCAGCTTTGAGTCTTCTTGGGTAAGTCTCTACTTTGCACACCTGGATTTGGACAGTTTATCCCATTCTTCCTAACAGATCCTCTGAAACTCAATTAGATTGGTTGGGAAAGATCTGTAAACTGCAATCTTCTAGTCTCTTCGTACATGTTCTTGGGGTTTTAATGATGCATTCCATTTGAACTGGAAAGTCGGAATTCAAAGCTGTAATTTTCAACTGCAATGTACCTACTCAGAATCTCAGAGCTGGTCTGTCAAGTCAGACTATGATGTCAATCCAAATGACGACATACACCACAAATGATGTTGAAATCTGTAGCATTATACTATTTCTTTAGCACTTTTGTCTATTTGAGTCTCATTAAATCAGTCGTACACACAGTCTTGTCCATAATCTATATGTGGACATGTTGCAACAGTGTGTGAATGCGCAAAATACTGCATACTGTGTTGTTCAGTAGTTGTTTGTATTCCAAAAGTGCACGCACAATAAAGGTTTTCCTGGAGGTGTCCATTTTGTTTTTCTGAATGTCTTACTGGAAGGCGGTCAACTCAGGTGTGATGTCATTCCCAGCTCCGACATCTGACTTCGAAGGTAAATAGTGTGACACTAGAGGCCGCTGTCGCTCCTCAAACTGCACAGACAAAACGTCTAGACACCAGGTAAAAGCACTAGAAATAATTTAAATTTCTTCTTTTTGAATATAATGTGCTTTTCAAGCACCTCCACCACCACAATACACAACTCAATAATAATAACAACGATAATCCTCCTCTCCTCCCAGCAGCTCCGTCACTCTACCTCCATACTCCAGCTCAGTTTGCTGGGTCTCACATAGTCCTTTATATAGTCCTTGACCCGGAAGTGCTCCTGTCCTTCAGTCCATGTGATTCAATAGCACTTCCAGGTCAGATGAAGACTTGTATTTTTCCTTCAGCCCGGAAGTACTTCTGTTCTTCTGTCCCATGACTTGGGAGTACTTCCGGGCTATAGGGAAAATAAAAATCCCCACGTCTCCCTGCAGCGTCACATGGTGGTGCCCACGGTACCCAGCAGGGTTGTGAATCCAAACTCCATCTCCCTTGATGCCCTATGGGAATCTGGGGCACCTCTATGCTGAAGGGAGGACTCCATCTAGCGTCTTGGATGTGTCGGCTGGGATAAGCTGCCGGCTGTCCATCACAATAGAAAGCAGAATAAGTCTAAGCTTTGGCTGGACCACTCCAGTGTTGTCTTGGCTGTATACTTTGGGTTATTGTTGTGCTAAAATAGGAACCATTGCCCCAATATGATGTTGTGTGCAGTCTGGAACAAGTTTTCTTCAAGGACCGCTCTATATTTCTACACTATCCCAGGTGTGGATGTGGTGCATTCTTCCTCCTCTCAATTCTGACCAACCTCCCTGACCCTGCCACTGAGAAGTACCCCCAAAGCATGATGCTGCCACCACGATGATTTACCATAGTGATGGTTTCAGGAAGGTGATGAGAAGTGCCTGGTCTTCCCTGGTCTTCACCAGACATACTGTTTGGAGTTCTACCCAGGGAGTTCAAATATAGTTTCATCAGACCAGAGAATCTTTTTTCTCAGAGTCCTTTAAGTGCCATTTGGAAAACTTCAAGCAGGCTGTCACATGTGCCTGATTGATGGAGTGCTGCTGAGATGGTTGTCCTTCCAAAAGGTTCTCCTATCTCAGCAGAGGACTTCTGCAACTCTATTAGAGTGAATTCTGACCAAGGACCCTCTTGCCCATTTATTCAGTTTAGCTGGAAAGCCCAACTCCAGGAGAACTCCTGGTGGTTTCAAACTTCTTTCTGTTTCTCAATTATTGTGGCCAGTGTGCTCCTCGGAACACTCAAATCTTTAGAATTTTTTTTTTACCCTTGTCCTGATCTACAGGTATGTCTCACTACAATTTGATTGCAGGATTCTACAAAGTGTTCCTCCGACTTAATGGCTTGGTTTTTGTTCCGACATGCAGTGTGAGTTGTTGAGGGAAGATATTATTTAAAAATTCATAGAAAACGCTTAACTTTAGAACACAATTTTGTGTGGTAAATGCATACAGTTTACAGCATGTTTGTGAAGAAATAACTTGAAAAATACTTGTGCATAGAGTTTAGAATTTATGAGCCAGTTAATACTGGGCCATCTGACTGGCAGACTGTAGTTTGTAAGACTCAAGGACCGTGTCTCTGATATGGATGTGGATCACACTAGAGCAGTCCTGTCTTCTTTTCTCTTTACTTTGTACAACTAGGACTGTAAATATTACACCAGCTCATGTCACTTGCCAAAAATCCGAGATGATTCTGCACTAATGGGGTGTATTGACAACAGTGTTGGGAGAGATTATTGAACTTTGTTTCTTTGTAAATGAATGTGATTTTATTATATTTTGTATTCTTTAAATTGTTAAGAAGGATTATAGGCAATTTGTTATTATCACTCTATGTTCAAACTGTATGTTCTTTCGTACTTGAATTTTTGACAGCTTGGCAAACCACATTAAAGAGTAAGTGTTAGTACAGTTTGACCGATGCCCACGCCTCCACGCTGGAAGGATCAGTGGAGCCAACCGATCCAGAGTGTTACCTCCCCTGGAGTACTAGAAGGCAGCCCCCCTGGGTTGCAGTGGTGCCTCAGACTCCCGCAGAGCTTCATGGGAGTTGGAGTTGGATACAGCCCTGTTGGGATCCGGGAGTGATGCAATGGCTGTTGAGCCTTGGAGTGCAGCTCTTTCCCCACACCCAGAAGTGCTGTCAGAAGTTGGACAGCAAGCACATGGAGCACTTTCGGGTGCCTTATAAAAGGAGCCAGCAGACACCACTCCGGGAGCCAGAGTTGGGAAGAGGGAGACAAAGCTTGCCGGGAGGAGTGGAGTAGAAAAGGAAAAGAAGAAAAGAGTATTGTGTTGTGCTTGGGACTGTGTTGAGCTTGTGGGAACAGGGAAGGCCTTGCCCACAAAGTAAAAGAGAAAATAAAAATTCACGTGTGCTTGAACTTGTGTACTACGCCTGTCTGTGTCAGGGTTGGCCTTCACAACAGACAGTTTTATGGGGGGGATTATTCCACAGTCAGAAGAGCAGACAGATAGCTTTTTCAGACAAGTCTAGCAAGATGAAAAGGTCATAAGTTTAAATGTTGAACTGGTCATTTTTCTGGACTTCCCACATGCATAGTCGCAAATCTTTTGAACCATTGGTTGCCTTTATGAACATATACTGATATAGTCTGTCAAAATGACAATGGTCAGAGAGGGACTAAGGATGTTCACCTTGGTCTGACACACTTCTAAAAATTAGCTTCAAGCAGAAAGAGATATTGAAGAGCCAGGGAGGAGAAGATGAAGGAAAAAACAATAAGACACAACAATGTAAGCTTAAGAGACCAAATACCACACACATTTGGTGTGCCAGCCAGCATCATCTATGACAGCTCCTGAATTAGCCATGTTGTATTAATGGATTTGCCACACTCATTTACTTTTAATTGTTTTCATTTTTTGGTATGTTAAGAATATTTAAGAATGCTAAAGACTATAATAACTGAATATTGCTTGCATTTAATATTTGCTCAATCCAGTTGCTGATATAAATGAATAAAGAGAAGATGTCCTGCAATAGGAGAAGTGACGCACAGCAGCCAACAGTTCTACAGTAAATCTAGAATGGATCCGGGTGCAAGTATATTGTAGCACCAAGCTGTGTCTCCTTCCAAACCAGGTGAGGTCAAGGATAATAAAACAGGACTTGAGGTGGAGGACATATAACAAAGTTAGGATATGGTCACCCCAAAACCCAGGATCAGACATTCTTGGTGCAAAGAGAATTGTCTGCAACTTAACATCAGCAAAACCAAGACAACAATAATTGACTTTCACGGCACTGAAGAGTCTCTATGTCCCTACACTGTTCAGGGAATGGATGTGGAGATGGGGCATGCTACAAGTACTTGGGGGTCCACATCAGTAACAGGCCGAACTAGTTTCATAACACTGAACAACTACATAAGAAAGAACAGAGTAGACTGTTGCTTCTTAGGTACTGCATTCTGTTTTACGCAGGTAGTGATATCCTTCATATCTTTTATAACTCTATGATGTCCAGTGCAGTTTTCTATGCTGTGGTGTTCTGGGCCAGTAAAATCATTTTAAGAGAATCAAAAAACTGATCAAGATGTCAGGCTTATTTATGCTACACACTGTTAACCTGCTGGAGATGGTAGTAGAGGAGAAAATGAAGACATAAGTGGTGAACATTCTCTCTATGGCACACTAGCATTGAGTAGTTTTAACAAATCAGTTAAAAGAAATGTTGCTGGGGCTCCTTTTCTATCTATCTATCTATCTCAAAATCCACTAAATACTGCAGGTATTGCTGCTGACACTTTCTAACACCTCTATCTCTTTGGTATTCACAGCACATTTATGTTTACCTACTGGTTCTGTACTCCCGTTCCGGATTTTTGCACTTTAATTTATACGTCACTTTTTTTGACACTTTGTGTAACAATTACAAATGTCTTATTTTACCAGACCTCTCCAGCCTAGCTCTCTCTATTCTATGACAAAGATTTATTTGTTTGCAGTTGCTAAATGAGTTCTTGTGTTACCCCTGTAAGACTGATAAATCAGTTGCTTTAAACAATTACCTGACCTGCCCTTGTTCTATAATATGATTCATCTGCGTTGGCAGTAAAGAAGTAAAGTCCACTCAGAATTTGGTTCCTTGCTTGTTAAATCACTTATTGGCAAACATTTGTGCTGGTACAGTATGCTCTGGAAATTCAAAACCTGGTGGGCACTACATTGGTAGGAAGAAAAGTTTATTTT
This sequence comes from Polypterus senegalus, assembly GCF_016835505.1. Classification (NCBI taxonomy): domain Eukaryota; kingdom Metazoa; phylum Chordata; class Cladistia; order Polypteriformes; family Polypteridae; genus Polypterus; species Polypterus senegalus. Next base: position 172,693,555 of record NC_053158.1, on the reverse strand, counting down.
ATTTAAAGCACCTTACCCACAAAACTATATATTGATAATTTCCCAGGACACGGTAGATACTGTATGTGTTATGAATTCATAATCAAGTGTTAAGTTCTTTGCATTTTATTTTAGGACCATTATATTTTAAAAAGTGGAAGCTGAAAAATAACTAAACATGATACTTCTTTGCAACAGTGTCTTTCACACAGCAGCAGGCATGTAACACATTCTGTTACTTGAACAAATGTTCCTGTGAATCATATGCATGCCCTTAAAACTAAAGACAGCTTACAGCTCAAGGAAATAACAGAGCAGGTATCACAGAGCCATTCAGGTGAGAATTCCAAGGACACTTATTGCCAAAACAGGTATTTGAGTAAAATTATAATCCACTCTAAAATGAAGCATTGAGTAAATCATCCATCCATCCATTATCCAACCTGCTACAGGTATATGCCCCTCTCTGATCATTTGTTTCTTACTGCTTCCTCATAGAAACCCAGCATATTAGTAGAACATGAACTCTGCTATCTGAACGCATGCTGATTGCTTGCCAATGCAGTCCCAGGAAGGGGTAGGCGGCCACTTAGCTGAGGTCTCCAAGACTGTGATTTTTTTTTTCTTTACTTTGTCTTTTATAGTTTTCATTTTCTCCAGTCTCACCTAGCCATATTTCATCAATTAATGAATGGACAGATTTTGCTGGTTTCCACTTTTGTTCCTACCCTGCTCTCCATGTGTGTATAAGTGTACCGGTTCTGTATTTAATAATTAGTATAACCTATACTTGTGTTTTAATTTCCCCTTGGGATTAATAAAGTATCTATCTATCTATCTATCTATCTATCTATCTATCTATCTATCTATCTATCTATCTATCTATCTATCTATCTATCTATCTATCTATCTATCTATCTATCTATCTATCTATCTATCTATCTATCTAACTGAGAATTGTTCACAGTGCTCTGCACCTGCATTCAGTGAAGGGCACTATAAAAAATAAGTTTTATTGCATTATATTGTAATCCACCTTTTTGTGACATGTGATATTTGATCTTTTTCCTAACAATAGTTTCCATTAGTTTATGCAGTTGCTTGGATCAGACTGATCAACCCAATTACATGGGTGGATAATGATGATGGCAACACCTTGATGATCAGTGTGACTAACTATGGGTGAAGGATTACAAAGGATTGGTGTCATATCCTGAGTTGGTTCCTCATTTTGACTGATGCCGTCACAATAGACTCTGGCCCAGCATAACATTGTGGAATAAGCAGGTTCAGAAAATGAATAACTGATTGGCTGGGATTGGCTCCAGCAGACCCCCGTGACCCTGTAGTTAGGATATACCTGTATTTTTACCTTGATTTTTAAATGGTTTTTTAACAAGGTTCCTCATGAGAGATTAGTAATAAAACTAAAAGTGGAAAGAATTTGGGAGATGTTGCGTAGGTGGACACAAAATTGGCTTAATGCCAGGAGCAAAGGGTTATGGTGAGAGCAGCCTTTTTAAAATTTTAAGTGATGTTAAAAGTGGTGTTTCTCAGAGATTATAGCTGGTGCTGCTACTTTTTTTAATGTTCATAAACAATCCGGATAAAAATCTAAACATTAAACTAGCCAAGCTGGCAGATGACAACATGTGCTGACATGTGCTTTGCAAACGCTAGAGGCTGTTGAGAGTTTTTGGTCTGTTCTGTGGTGTGAAATTTAAATTAAAAAAAACAAACATTTTGCTCTTAAAAACTTGGGTTTTGGTTGCCGCTAAGAAGCCGTGTGGGATTTTTTAAAGCTTTTTTCCCTTTAGAAGGTTTTTTTTCGCCCGCACAAGAGCAAAAGTAGCTGGGTGTTTGGAGGTGCACTTGGAAAGGATACTTGTACTTGTACCTGTTCTTGTTCTTGTTCTTGTTATCTGTATTTGAATTAGCATCGAGGAGGTAGAAAGCAGCAATAACTGATATCGGCATTTGTAACTAAACTAGGCTGACCCGCCTTTTAAGGCGACCGACTTTTAAGTTGACCACTTCTGAAGGCAATTCCATATGTAGATCAATTTGATATTTTATACAAACTCATCAATTTGGTTATATTGCATTTGAGCGGTATTACTTTAATACTCGTAGTTTCTGTTATTTTTGTGATGAAATTTAAACTTTTTTCTATATTGAGGTCGCCTTTTTGAACCCCCCTGATATTTACTACGCGGTGAGGCATTTGTACTCCATCAACATGAATTATTTCCAGAGACATAATTTTGTCTATTTTTCCAGCGCATAGCGCACAAGAGCAAGGGAACGATGGGAGCACCAGAACTCTGCTCACATCATGTCACTTCGTACTACAAGCTGCAAGTAGTAAGTCTGTGATAAGCGGAATACTGCTACGCTTTCCACTCACGGGACGGAAGGACAATCCTGACCGCTTTTATATAGTAAGAAAGAAGAAGAAGATATCGCACAGTCTGGAGTAGAAAATCATCTTTTACCTGGAAAAACGAAACTACAAATCCCATCGTGCATTGCAAAATGGACGGGGCGTGTGAAACTCCGCACCTGCGTAGCACTCACTGGACGGAAGGACAATCCCGACCGCTTTTCTATACACTGCTCACAAAAATTAAAGGAACACTTTTTTTATTGGGCCTGGCATGAAATCAATTAAACCTGTCTGATAATTTTCTGGTTGGTTAAGCAGCTGAGGTCATTGTTAATCACTTTCAGCTGTATTGGTGTTCATGGACTTAACGACAGGTGCACTAAAGTGGCAACAATTAGAAAACCCTCAAAACAGGACTGGTTTTACATGTGGAGGTCATTTCAAGTTTCTCCCTCTTGATCTTTTTGGCTGGTTTTCCACTCGTGCTAGTTTTGGCTTGAGTAATTATCTCTACTGGCAGTATGAGGCGATTCCTTAACCCTACAGAAGTTGCACAGGTTGTCCAACTTCTCCAGGATGGCACATCCACACGTGCTGCAGCAAGAAGGTTTAATGTGTCTCCCAGCACAATCTCCAGAACATGGAGGAGATTTCAGGAGACTGGCTGTTATTCTCGGAGAGCTGGACAGGGCCGTAGAAGGTCCTCAACCCATCAGCAGGACCGATACCTGCTCCTTTGTGCAAGGCGGAACAGGCTGAGCACTGCTCGTGCCCTACAGAATGACCTCCAGAGGGCCACTGGTGTGAATGTCTCTACCCAAACAATCAGGAACAGACTTCATGAAGATGGCCTGAGGGCCCGACGTCCTGTAGTGGGCCCTGTGCTCACTGCCCAGCACCGTGGAGCTCGACTGGCATTTGCTCAAGAACACCAGAATTGGCAAGTCCGCCACTGGCGCCTGTACTTTTACAGACGAGAGCAGGTTCACCCTGAGCAGCTGTGATAGACGTGAAAGAGTCTGGAGAAGACAAGGAGAACGATATGCTGCCTGCAAAGTCGTTCAACATGACAGGTTTGGTGGTGGGTCAGTGATGGTCTGGGGAGGCATATCCATGGAGGGACGCACAGACATCTACTGCGTAGGAAATGGTGCTCTGACTGCCATAAGGTATCGAGATGAAATCCTTGAACCCATTGTCAGACCCTACGCTGGTGCAGTAGGTCCTGGTTTCCTCCTAATGCACGACAATGCCCGCTGTGGCAAGAGTATGCAGGCAGTACCTGGAGGATGAAGGAATTGAAACAATTGAATGGCCTTCACGATCCCCTGACTTAAACCCAATAGAACATCTGTGGGACATTATGTTTCGGTCCATTAGGCGCCGCCAGGTTGCTCCTCAGACTGTACAACAGCTCAGGGATGCCCTCATACAGATCTGGGAGGAAATGCCACAAGACACCATCCGTCGTCTCATTAGGAGCATGCCCCGAAATTGTCAAGCATGAATACAAGCTCGTGGGGCCCACACAAGATACTGAAAAGCATTTTGAGTAGCAGAAATTAAGTTTTTGAAAAAATGGACTAGCCTGCCACATCTTCATTTCACTCTGATTTTAGGGTGTCTACACAATTGAGCCCTCTGTAGGCAGAAAACTTTTATTTCCATTAAAAGACTTGGCATCCTTTTGTTCCTAAGACATTGCCCTGTCGTTATTTGTATAGATATCCAACTTCATATTGAGATCTGATGTATCTAATGTGTTTCTTTAAAGTGTTCCTTTAATTTTTGTGAGCAGTGTAGAAGGATAACCGCGTCGTCCTAACAGCCGCGGCTGACTTCAAAGCAGTAAAAGGGGAAGCCTCAGAAGTGCGCAGGTAAGCGGCCAGTGTTAAGACGCCGATCAGGCACAAGGGGCTGTGGATGCAAATAAGGTAGTAAAGTTTTATTTATTTGTTTATTTTAGATTAAACAGTTAAGTGGGCGACAGCTTAAGAGTTCATTAATACGGGGGAATATAAACAGTGTGAGTGGAGAGTAGAGGAGTGCAAAGTTAGGAGAAGAGACAGAGAAAAGTAAAGTTAACCTCATAGAAAGACAAATAGCAGGCAGCTGAGAGGGAGAACAGTACAGGAGCTTAAGGGGAAAAGGTGTAAAATATCTGTAGCAGATCTTAGTGTTACCATTTAAGTTAAGGAGCAGCTGAAAGAAGAAGAAATTTAATTTTAAGAAAAAAAAAAGTTAAGGCAGTTTAGTAATCCCAAATCAAATTTTAATAATGAGGCCAGTGCAATGCAAGTCCTGTTGGATGTTGGACTTTTTAGATGATGGTTTGGAAGAGCCAGTTGTCTATGAGGGCTACATCTGCAAGAGATGCCAGCTGATCTAGCACCTCCAGCTCAGGGTCGCTGAACTGGAGGAGGAGTTGGCTGACCTGCGTTGTAATAGAGTATTGGCGGACTTGGCCCAGGTGTCCTTTAGAGAGATAGTGTGCAATCTCAAGGTGGCGCGGGAGGAGATTCCAGACAAAACAGGTAGGAATAGGTGGGTCACGGTCTCAAGGCATAAGGAAAGGGTTCACACTGTCCAGGGGCATCAACCCCAGAATTAGAAGTGTCAAACTGTTATCATGTCCTTGCAGACCTGGACGGTGACTCTGATAATTCTGAGGTGGTAGGCAGGGTTGAGGAACCCCAACAGACCACCTCAAAACCAGTTCCCAAAAAGAGATAGGTAGTGATAGTTGGGGACTCAATCATTAGGGGGATTGAAGCGCAGGTGTGCTCCAGAGAGAGAGAGTCTCACATGGTGTGTTGCCTTCTGGGAGCACAGGTGGGAGACCTCCTGGAAGGGTGGATAGGCTCTTAGCCAGAGTGGGGTGGATCCAGTTGTCATTGTCCATGTTGGAACAAATGACATACATAAGGGTAGTCTGTCAGTTCTGCGATCCAAATTCAAAGAGTTAGGTAAAAAGCTGAGAAAAAAGCAGAACTGACAAGGTAGTCTTCTCCGTAGTTCTGCCTGTGCCACGCCAGTCCAGGTAAGATTGAGGAGATTAGAAGGCTTAACGCGTGGCTCAAATCTTGGTGCAGGGTAGAAGGGTATAGGTTTATGGGGCATTGGGACTCCTTTTGGAACAGATGGGACCTGTTCCACTGTGATGGGTTACATCTGAACTGGAGGGGCACCAATGTATTGGGGAGGCGTATGTGTAGGCTAGTCGAGGATTGTTTAAAGTAGGGAATGGGGTGGCAGGGAGTTTAGGACAGGCCAGATTTAGATCTATACATGGAAGAACAAACAATGGTGTAGAAATAAAAATGCATAGTAATGTAAATTCTAAGCAAACATTTAAATGTAGAAGGATTAACACATTAAAAATAGCTTGCCTTAATGCTAGAAGTATCAAAAATAAGGTAAGTGAGTTGGAGTTGTATGTAGCAGAGCATAATTATGATATTATAGCAATAACGGAAACCTGGCTAAATAACAAAGATGGGGATGAGTGTAACATAGAGGGATACACATTTTTAGGAAGGATAGACAGAACAGAAAAGGAGGTGGGGTTGCTGTTTATGCCAAACAGGGTTTAAATGTAAGTCATCTTCAGTTGGATGATGAGCCCCATCTTAGTGAGGACATGTGGCTTTGCCTGGAAAATATTAAGGAAAGAGGTCTTATTTTAGGAGTGTGTTATAGACCACCCAATTCAGACAGTAATTTCAACGCACATCTTTTTAGCAATATCAAAAGGCAAGTTTACAGGGGGATATTATAGTCATGGGGACTTTAATTATCCAAATATTAACTGGGATAACCTTACAGATGGAGGAGCACAAGAGCAGGAGTTTTTAGAAGTAATCAGTGACTGTTTTTTCACACAGCTTGTTAAAGCACCAACACGGGGTGAAGCCTGTCTGGATTTAGTATTCTGTAATAATCAGGATAGAATTGAGGGTGTAGAGGTGATTGAACCACTAGGGTCAAGTGACCATAATGTAATACAATTCTCAGTATTTTGTAAGAGTGCAGATGCAAAGACTAAAATTATTAAGTTGAACTTTGGTAGGGCTAATTTTGAGCAGATGCGACATAGTGGAATTAATAGGAAACAAAAAAAAAAACTCCACGGTGGATTAATAAAGATTTAAAAAAGAAGTTGCAAAGGAAAAAAACTGCTGTATAAGGCATATAAGACTAATGACTGCAAAGTGAATCGTAGAGTGCATGAGAACATGAGGGCAACCATTAAGAAGGATATCAGGGAGGCTAAATTATTATTGATATTAATTATCTTGTGTTTCTTGCAGTTAAAGTTGGGCATACATTTTGAGTGTTAAAGTAACATGATACTTTAATTCCAACTGTTAAGTACTTTTGCTAAAAAGAAAATATAAAGATGACTTGCCAAATAAGTTTTTTCTATCTAGAAAATTAGCACCAATGCCATTATTATGAATATATTTATTTTCTTCTTTCACATTAAAATAAAATAAAAGGATTGAGTAAATAAATAAATAAATAAAAGTCAAAGTGCAGATAATCAGAATCAGCTGAATCATTGTAGAGGAAGCTGGACAACTCACAGGCTTTGTCGCAGATGAAATTTAATATAAGGTTTTACATGTAGGAATTAGAAATGTTAGATATGAATGGGGGACTACATAGGATACATAATATATTAATCACTACCTCCATCCAGACAGAAACTATTAAGACAGCTAATGGGATGTAAGCTTATATAGCATGATATGGGCAGTACAAGGCAAGGGAGGTTGTGCTTAAGTTATATAACTCACTAGTGAAGCCTCACCTGGGGTTTTGTGCAGGGTCTTCATCGCCACATTATCAAAAAGACATAGCAGCACAGGGCTGTCTTAACGTATGGGCACAATGGGAACTGGCTAGGGGCCCACGATGTTTCTGATGCCAATGTATGTTTCTGTTTTGCTATCCAAACAGGGGCCCTGCCAAACTATTTTGCCCGGGGGCCTGTGATGCTGTTAAGACAGCCCTGTGGAGCACTAGAAAAGGTCTGGAGAAGAGAAGCTAGGCTGATAAAGGTACTGAGAGGTATGAGATATGAGGAAGATTTGAAGAAGTTAAATCTATTCAGTTCAAGCAACAATAGAGATGAAATATTAATAATTTACTTAACATAATAAAGGGGATTAGTACAGTGGATCCCTGCAATTACCAATACATTCTTGAACAAGAACATGGGGACACCATTGAAAACTTGCTAAGGGCAAATTTTGCAGAAAACGTAGAAATTCTTTCTTCATATAAGAATCATATGCACATGGAATAAATTCCCAGAAGGTGTGGCAAAGAGTAGGAATTTAGGGACCTTTAAATCTCAACCCAATGTTATTTTGGGGAATCTAGGTGAAAAGAATTGGCAAACACAAAAAAAACAACAACAACAACAACATTTATTTATATAGCACATTTTCATACGAAAAAAATGTAGCTCAAAGTGCTTTACATAATGAAGGATAGAAAAATAAGAGACACAGTAAGAAAATAAAATAAGTCAACATTAATTAACATAGAATAAGAGTAAGGTCCGATGGCCAGGGGGGACAGAAAAAAAACAAAACTCCAGACACGTTAGGCTGAAGGGCCTGCTTTAGTCAAACTTGTCCTAATGTTCTAATGTCACACTACACAAGATTCTTAGTTAGACAGTATGTCAAATGTTTGAGTGCAGCTGCTAAATCTTTGACTAGGAATCACAGAGGTTTATTGATTTCATCATTTTCTCACATTCTTTTCAGCCGTTTCAAATTCCTTTTTGTTGTACCACTTTGGCAGCCAGTCAACATGAACTTCCACAGTTTGTCAATAGTGACTGAAGAGGTGATTTCCTGGGTATGTCAAGTTCAGCATCTTTTTTCTTTTTTCAACTAAAGATATGAGCTGGGTACAAAGTCTGACAAGCCTCTACTCTCTTTGTACAGTCACCTTCCTTCTTTCCTTATTGCGGTTGTCCTTCACTCTTTGTTGGTGTTATATTCATTACACTTCCAGCTGAGTGCTCATTGGCTACCACCTCTCCCTCACATATGAGCCCAGCTCTATGACTGGTGACTTGCTCTAAGAAAATCAAACCAAGCCAGCCACTCGAGATGTCACACTACACAACTGATGAGTTATAAATGAAGACTATGACTGAAAATCACTTAAAAGACTTGTAGAAGACACTGGCCTAAAATTTTCAGACTTTTTTTTTTTACAGATCTTTGTACAGTTTAAACATTCTCTCCTAAATTCTGCATGGAATTTGTGTGTACTCCAGAAAAATAACCTCAAAAAAATATTTTAAGTGTTAGAGTAGGTTTGGTTAGAATGAGTGTGGAGGAAGTTGTGTGCATGAGTGTGCTCACAGAAAGGCTTCCAGTTTTCCATCCAAAACTGAACATTATCTTCTGTAGTTTCCAACAATATCTATTCAGGGTGAAATTAAACAAATCAAACATAGTCTGATTCTAAAAGCCAGCTGTAGTGAGAATGAAAGCTTGAGAAAGCAAACTTTGGGCAGAAAATTGATAAATGGAAGGTCAGCACTTTGACCTGTGAAGTGAACGCATACTACATTCAATGTCATTAATTATGATTTCAAATTGTAGTCTGTATAAAAGCTAAACTAACTTCCTGATTTCTACAAACACATCCCACAGATAAACCACTCAAGAAAGTTTCTAAGTGCCTTGCTACTATCCCATTGCTAAAACTATAAACAGGGGATTAAGTACTGTATTTTGATGCTTCAAAAATAACTGGACAAGCCATAAACAAGTATTGCCGATTTCTCCAAAGCCATTCAGTTCCTTTTAGTGCTGCAGCAATATATGTGGAAGCTGTTTGACTGAATGCTTAATTGGGCTGCAGAAATAAATCAAGTTTGAATTTTGAGTACTGAGTTGTTCAAGCTCAGTGTGAAGAATGACACCAAACATGAACTGGCAGTTACTCCTGAGCTAATTAACTCAGTAAATAAAAGGGAAATCTGCCATGTCTTGGCAATTAAAAAATAAAGTTAACATTCACCATCCAAAAAATGCAATATTTACTATAATTAAAAAGAGGCGAGGATATAAACTTATAAAAAGCCTTCAAATTTGCAGTCTTCATCTGCAGTGGAAAAATGTTATTGTTGACAGGAAAAAATATAAAAAATACCAGAAGCTGGTGGTGGACATCAGGGGAAAGGCACACTTATATGAATGTCCACACATTTACAGTGTACAGGCAACACATAATCAGCCTGATTTTAAATACCTCCTGCTAGCATTCGCAATTATTTCTTCTGTTAACCTTAATAATGGACTGGCACTTCATTACAAAATATATTTTATTGCAGAGCCTAACTAAACCATAAGTATCACATAATTGGACCGTTTAAAAAGACTTCATGTCAGCAGCATAAGGATATATTTTTAAACGTCTGAATTGGCAAATTTAAGAACTGTAGCAGAAGCATTCTGAACTGTAACACTGTGGCCTGTGAATGCGTATTTTAAATGTTCAAAAGTTGAATGGAAGTTGAGATGAGATAACAAGGTTCAATGGAATTGCAATAACAATGTAATCATTTGAAATGAAATGTAAAATGCATAAACAATTTCACGCAAAAGGAAAGGAACTGCAGTATCTGTGTTATGGTTATTGTAAAGACTACACAAACAGACCTTCTTGAGAGGATATTTACACATTTCTCAAACCTTGCAGTGAAAAATCATTATTATATTGGTCACTACACATCGTGATACCAATGGACATAAGGTAATGTAAATTTAATAATGTAATTATTAAATTTAATCATGAACTGGAACTGAAAATCATGAAGTATTCAGACTGCCAGCTCAAATTATATTCAGTATAAATACTGTAAATACAGTATGCATTTTATCATGCTAGCAGATCACACGGTATAATATGCTATAGTACTAATTACATTTGGTTTAATATAACATTTTATGAAGTCTAGGCTGTAGTTCCATCCGTATTCTAGAACAATGCAATGTCATTTAAGCTAGTGCTGTTCATTTTGACACTGCAGGGGGTTTGATAGATAGATAGATAGATAGATAGATAGATAGATAGATAGATAGATAGATAGATAGATAGATAGATAGATAGATAGATAGATAGATAGATAGATACTTTATTAATCCCAAGGGGAAATTCACATACTCCAGCAGCAGCACACTGATAAAATACAATATTAAATTAAAGAGTTTAATGGCTTAAGTAGTTAAACGTCTTTCATGTCAAATTACAAATCACGTTACAACTAAACAGACAGATGTAAAGGAATGCTTGAAGACTGACACAACTTTGAACACTTGTCAGATAATCTTTCAGTGTAATTTCGTAAGTTTACTATGTTTCTTTTCCAAAAATGGCTAGAAACTACTCTTTGAGCCTCAGAATTTTCCTAGAGTCATATCTAAAGGGAGAATGCATCTCTGGATACATAATCACTTGGATTGCGTTGCTTCAAATAAAATGGTATTCATTAAAGCAAAACATGAAGACATTTGGTGTTTTCCCTATTTTCCTAGAATGACCATGTAATAATGGATATAAAAATAAATTTTAAGTTAGAAGAATGGAGCAGGTTTTTGGAAGACAATGGGCTAAAGATAAATAGGAAGAAGACATCTGAGGTTTAATGATGATTGGCATTCAGACGTTGGCTTACAGAGAAAGCTACTGAATAGATTGGATAAATTTATGTTGTAAATATCTAGGATCAATGGTAGCCCAAGATGGAAAACTAGAGGCAGAGATAACCCATAGAGTACATTGTGGATGGGACAATTCGAAGAAGCTTTCAAGAGTATTGTGTGTTAGAAGAATTAAAATTGAAGGTTTTAGGACCACCAGTGATGTATGGAGCTGATACATGGACAGTTAATGGAGCACAAAAGAAGAAGTTGGATATGGCAGAAATGAGAACGATGAGATGGATGTGAGGAGTTACAAAAAGGACAGAATAAGAAATGAGATGGTCAGAGAGGTACAAGAAAAGTGGGAGAGATGTCTAAGAATGTACAATAAGGTAGGTTGAAGTGGTATGGACATGTGATGAGGAAAGACAATGAACATGTGGGCAAAAGAGGGATGGAAATGGAATTACAGGTAAAGAGAAAGAAGCCAAAGTGAAGGTAGACAGTTAAAGTAAAAGATGATGCGAGAGGAAAGGGGCGTCACTGCAGGAGCGAGCTGTTTGAGGAAGGTTAATCAAGCACATCGACCTCACATAGAAGTGAGTAAAGATGAAGAGGAAGAAAAAGAGGATAAAACTATATTTAAAACACACATGGTGGTGAGCATAATGGGCTGAATGGCCTGCTCTCAACAAAATTGCTAAAATGTTATAAACGTTTTATAAAAATATGGTTATTGTAACAAGAGAACAGTCTACTACAACAATTCTCATTACCTGTTCAGTACTAATATAATTAATTTACTTGTTAGAATACTTCCAACATACAAATGGAACCAGGGGAGAGAATACATTTGTGTCAGAAATGAGAATGCAATTTCATTTCATAATTCTTTTGATAGATTTAATTGAAAATATAAAAATCTTATTTCAGATTGATTCTCTGAAGGCAAATCCTACAGAGTAGCAGAACCAATTACAGTAAGTGAAGTTAATCTAATATTCCTAATGTCCTCTGTATAGATGTGTGTGTGTGTGTGTGTGTTTGTGTGTGGGCACAGTTTGTTTCCCTGGTTTTGCCCAGTGTGAGGTCCACTATGACTCTCAAATCTTTTTAATATACTGTAGGTGTACTTTTCATACCCAGGCATCATATTACAATATTTTAATATTTTTATGTCTAAATGTGGATAGCTCTCTATTTATTTATTTACTTTAAAATACAGTTGCCATTTATCTTCCATAATCTGCCAACTACTGGTATTGTGCTGGCATCAACAGAATTAAAAGCTACAACACATACAAATAAAAAATGATTAAAGTTATGGTTATGATTGTTGTTGTTTTTCTTATCGGCATATACAGCTTCTATTCCATTAGTTTTTCTCACTGCCTTTCTCATTCACTTAGGACTGTATTCTACAACAGAGCTTTCAAAATCCATGATGAAATCCTATGGTCCTTAACAGCCTTTACTGAAAATCTAGGAAAACATTTAATTTAATTTGTTTAAAGCTTGTTCTCTCCTTTTGAGGTTTTTCTTTTGATATTACATTTGCATTATCTTCTGTGACGTTAAATTATTGTAGGGAATGTGTATTGATGTGAGAAAAGAAGAATCAATTGAATGATGTTAGTCAATCAGTTATCATTTTATTCTGATCGTGAACACAAAAACACTGGCATTTAAGGCACAATCACTAAAATCGTTTACTCCTTTACCTAACCAAGTCTGTAGACCTGCAAGCACATTTTCATCTTAGCGCTTAGTTTTCAATTTCAAAATTCACATCTAGCAATACACAAAACACAGTTCTGTATATTAGACAGAGCTACCAAAACTGAAATCTATCATTAAAGTAGTGCATTAATTGGCCAATTACCTACACCTAATTCTCCAGTATGAAAACACATACAGCTAATTTCTTCACTTAGATATCAGTGCGCTCTAAAAATAATGAATAGGTTAATTCTCTTGGTTGGGACAACAACAGTGGCAAATATTATTCAGAAAGGTACATGATGAGGTGTGAGAAAGAGAGGAGGATGATGTTTCTCATCATGGAGTTGGAAGGAGTATTATTGCCAGCCCTACAGACGCATACCCTTTTTCTGGCAATAGGGGAGGACTGTGAGGATATACAGTAGATGAGGGGGCAAGTCATGGGTGGATACATCACTCCAGGTGATATTTTCCCCTGTGTCTTGGCAGAGAGATCATTCCTAGTATTGTAGATGGAGTGCTGTGGCCAGACCCAAACAGGAGAACACAGTATGCAGTCTCATTTTTTTCTCTGTAAAGTAAAGCAAGTTTGAAAAGAGATCAAGTATTGCTTATTCTACAAAGACAATATAAAATGGCGTGGACATTTCACACTTGCCTCCAATTGTGCAATCAGTCATCCAGCCCTTTTAAATAGAGAAATGCCATCACTCAGCTGTTTGGTATCATTGTGTATCCCACAATGAACATGGACCAGAGAGAGCAAAGGAGACAGATATCAAAGGAGATCAGAAAGAAAATTATAGACAGGTGTGTTAAAGGCAAAGGCTATAAGACCATCTCCAAGCAGCTTGATGTTCATGTGACAACAGGTCCAAATAAGTTTTAGGTCCATGGGACTGTAGCCAGCCTCACCGAATATGGCCACAAGAGAAAAATTGACACTAGATTGGGCAGAAGGATAGTGAGGGTGGTTGACAAAAAGGCAAGGACAACTTCCAAGGAGATGCAAGCTTAACCCCAAGGTCAAGGTCCATCAGTATCTGATCACACTGTCCACTGTTTTGTGTGACAGTGGGCTCGATGAAATAAGACCCAGGAGAACACTTTGTTGAAAGATAAGCATAAAAATGCCAGACTGGAATTTGCTAAAATGCATATTTACACATGAAAAAAAAATGTAGCTTTTTGGCAAGTCACATCATCTTTATGTCCACAGACAAGAACATTACTCTGACACATGGTCGAGGCTCGCTTTTATTTGTTATGCTGCATGTGATATGAGTTGCTTTGAGTCTGTGCAGGGAACAATGAAACTTCAACACTATCAAGACATTCTGGACTGAAACGTACTGCCCAGTGTCAGAAATCTCTGCTTCAGTTGTTGGTCATGGATCCTCCAACAGGTAATGACCGAAAACACGCAGCTAAAAGCATCCCAGAAAGGCTAAGAACAAAACATTGGATTATTCTGAAGGGTCCTTCTGTGAATCTTGATTTGAATTCTATCAAACATCTCAAGATATTGAACATGCCCTTGGAGCTATTGTGCTTCAAAAAACAGCCTCTGCTAGATAGAAAAGAGAGGGAGAGATGAGAGATCTAATGAGAGAAATGTTTGAGGAAGAGAAGGGATGTTAATGTGAAAGGCTGTTTAGAGAAATATAGTGATAGACAACCTGGGGGTCACTCTTAAAATGTATGCAAAAAATACCTGGGATGCTCACCTGGAATCATTGGACAGACTCATGGCAAAATGCTTTCACAGAGTAAAGTAAGTGTGATGTATTATCCTGAATTGGATGTTTTAATGAGGTTCAAATACAAAATATTAGAAGGGGGGTTTTGATTGAAGGCCCAGCTACTAAACAGAGAAAACCAGTCAAGATTGATATAACAGGCCTTGCAGAAAAGAGGAAATAGAGATGGTAAAGGTCTTAAATTAGAGGACAGAGATTAACAGAAATTGTGAAGTGTAAGGGAAGGAATAGACCTTAGTTGGAAGCAAAAGAAAACAAAGGAGGATGGAATCTCAAACTTGGACCATAGGAATACGATGTCCAGAGCCCAGCATCATTAAAAATGTCACCAAAAGCTGAAACACATAGGGAGGCCCATGAAAGGGCAATCACCTACAGTATACCCAAAGCAGGATTGTTGAAGATGGAAGTGTGTGAGTGACATTTGGGCCAGTAATGTAGACATTGTTTCATCCCAGCACCACAAAGACAACATATAGCTTAAAGGTCCCAAATTGCTAGCACAAGGTTTTAGTTTTAGTGCTGTGAAGTAGAGAAGAGAAAGAGATCTAGGGGTAGCTATACTTGATTTGAATGCCAAACAGGAAAGGGATGTAAGAGGAGGGATCAATCAGCTCCAAACTGGGTCAACCATTGTTTTTTATGGCACTCTCAATGGATTGCTGCACTTGAGAAGACCTATTCTGGTGGGCTCTGTGTCTCAGCAAAACGAAAAAGAAGAATGAAGAATATAAGTTATTTAAGTTACAGTGCCAAAGAACCAATAGCAACAACAAAACGAAAATAGGAAAATAGTTATGTAGAATGAACAATACAAAGGAAAATGCAAACAAGATGAAGCACAACTGTATCTGTGACAAATATCAAGAAGAGAAATAGAAAACAGGAGGTTTAGCAACAGCTTTTAATGAGTGTCACTATTTGCATTTTTTTCAAATAACTAACAAACAGAGCTGCAATGTGAATAGATTATCGCCAGCTCCAATCAGGGTATGCTACACAAAGGTAATGGATTTTCAGCATGGATTTAAATGTTGATGCCAAAGGGGCATCTGTTAAACAAGCAGACAGATCATTTCACTGATTTAGGGAACTGCAGCTTAAAGCTTGACTTCCTGCTTTTGTTTTATTAATCTTTGGAATCTGCAACATGAGGGGCAAATGGAGCTAGGTTGAGAGAGATAAAATGAAAGCCTGCTGTTGTTTAAGAAGCAATTTCACAGACTGAAGCCCAAAGAGCCATTGGGCCCAATGGAGTTCTTCTTTAGTGCTTCTTGGCTGAAATTGCTGTTTTGTGATCTAAAGACGCCAAGAAAGAATAATCGAGCTGAGAAATCCCTGAGCAAATTCCTGAGCAGGGGCAGAATATTTAGTAGACCTGCTTCTTAAGATTGTAATTAGATGCTCCAGTATGTATGCTTGTATCGATAAGCTCAGTTAATTGAGTAGGGCCTAAGCCTTTTAAAGCTTTATAGGTAAGAAGAAGAATGTTGAAATCAACCATCAACTGAACTGTAAGCCAGTTTAAAAGCTTAAGAAAAGGAGCTATGTGGTTGAATGTCATAAATTTAGTACTGATTTAATTAACTTAAATCTACCAAAAGAACACTTTGCAATAGTCAGTTCTAGAAATTGTCACACACCCAGGCTTGGTTAGTCCTGGACATGGAACTTTTACTAATGGAAAACGTGTGTAATTCAAGGGTAGAAAGTTTGTTTATTGAGTATCCATTCACTTTAGAGTGGCTCAACAGCAGATAGAAGATCTTTGATGTCACCTCCTCTATTAACTCTGATTATTCCTGTCGGATCAGCAGAAGTAGTCATTCGATCACGAGTCCATCAAGAACAGGACCACAGCCTTTCCTTTAGAGAAGCACCAGAGAATGCCAAATCCTCAATTTTCCCCAGAGGGGTGATCTTTTTCAGTTGCTACTCTAAATCTGTTGCATTAAGTTCCAATATGGCATATTAAACAGGGTCTTCCCAGCTGGAACCCCAACTGTCCTGCTGACACATTGTTTCCTATTTCACAAATGCAATACATGATTTAACTTCTCTGTATCGGCCATATTTATGTTTTAACCTTCAAACATTTTAAAGTGAAATGTACAGATTTAAGGTAGTATTATAATTTGTGTTGCAAAAGTAAGTCTGATCTCAAGGATAATAACTGAAGTGTTTGCTGGTTCAGTAAATCTAAAGAACGTCTACAAAGAACCACTGAGTTTAAAGAGAAAGGCCTTCTTGCAGTCTTCATAATACCCACCAAGTATTAACATTTCTGGTATTTTTTATGATTTCAAAGATATGCACTTCTCATCTATCCAACATGTTAACTCATTGACATTATTTATTAAGAACAACAGTGGGAGAAATTGCTTTTGCAATGAAAGAAATATATAGTGGAGTATACACAGGAGTGAAAGCAATAATATATTTTCTAACTATATTAGCTCAATGGCAACATTTAAAGTGAATCATACTGAGCCCTGAGGAACTAAATAAAACCTAATGATACAGTTACATTGTTCTATCAAGATACATACTGAAACTGAATCAATAAACCACGCAAGGATAGCACCTTAGAGCCTAATTTAATTTCCAACCCTTTTTAACTGAATTGAGTGGTCAATCACATTAAACAATTAAATTAAATCTAACAGCATAACAACTACAGTGTTTCCTTCATCCGAAGAGACAATGTCATTGACATCATGAGTTAATACTGTTTCTTTATTGTGACTGGTGCAAAAGTCTGAACAAAAGTTCTCAAATGAGCTGTAGTGTGTAAGGTTTCACCAGGCAAGGCTATTAGTTTTGTCACTCTTAAAAAGAAGATGCAAAATTGAAATAGATTTAACATTAACAATCAAAGACATTTGAAATGAATTAGGAACTGCATAATAATAATATTAAGAAATTTGTTGAAAATAAAAGGAGGGACATTATGCTTAATTTATTTAACACACCAGTGAAGCCTGATCTGCAGTATTGTGTGCAGTGCTGATCTCCACACTACAAAAAGACATAGCATCACTTGAAGCTGTACAGAGGAGCTTTGAAATCCCAACTGAAGACTCACTACTTCAGTTAGAATTCCCTGACCAGAGCTACTGAATAGCTCTGTTGTTAGTTATTAGTGCTTAAATAAAAGTACTAGTATATTTACAAATTGTTACTAAACTTTGCCAGTTTTGTTTCTCTTCTCTGGTGTCCTCATGTGGCATTTGGTACCACTGCTCTACTGCCAAGTTGTTTGTCTGCCTATGAAAAAGTTATCTCAGATAAAGGAGTACTGGAATCATCGGGCAGAAAGGTTTGTTTATCAGATTGGCCACCCCAGCATTGACTCAACTTTTAGAATGGCCAGCTCGAGGTCTTGTTGACTGAGGCCTCCAGGACTTTGACTGTGTCTGGATTGTCTGAATCTTTTTCTAAATTCTGGCCATGGTTCTACAATTAGCTGATGGACCGATATTGTTGTTTTCGTTTATGTTAATGAATTTCTACTTTGATTTTGATGTATTTGAACGAATTTGTATCATCATATGTGATAGTTCTGTATTTAGTGAGTATTTGATCGAGTTGCCCTGTGGGACATCCTGAGGGTTCGTGGGATCCCCTCGAGGTTGCTGGATATCATGGCCGGCCTATACACTGGTACTGTGAGTGCTGTGCAGAGTGGAGGCACTTGGTGAGGAGCACTGTGCAAAAATTAAATAGTTTGTACTGTTGTGTTGTATTTCTGAGGTGGCCATGATAGATTGGTCATCTAGCTCTGTGAAGAGGGTTACTTGTGTTCTGCTTTGTGTATTGCATTATGAGAATATGATAGATGATATATAAGATGATATGAGGCAGGTATAATGAATGCTGGCAATTACTCCTGTAAGTTCCTGGTCTTGTAATTTAGTATTCACTAGATTTTTCTAACTTAATTTTTATAAGTAAATTCACCCTATCTAAAACCATTTTTGATATTGCTATAACATTATATAATCAACTACTTTCTGAACTGAACATCTGTTCAGATGATAGCTTGCATAGTTTGAAAGCACTTTTCAAATATTTTTTTTGGAAATTATGGATTAATCACAGTTTATAATTTCTTCTACCTAATGTTCTTTTTTACTTTACAAAAAGAAACACCTTAAGACAAATATGAATGAAAACTTCTTAACACAATAATGCATAAGAGTTCAGGTTTACTAATTGAAGTTGGACAACAGTAATTGCTGGTACCATCAGTATATTTTCTATATAAATATAACCAGAGTTCTGATTATCTGTGGATTATTTTGGCATAAAAGCCACAGAATATTAACTTGAATTAATCACTGAACAAAAAACGAGATGTTTTCCTTTTCCTTATACATGTAGAAACCTTTTATCATTAAAGTTCTCAAATGTCGGATTGTAGAGAATTTCTCCAGTCTGAATATAAAGAGAGGAGGTTAAATGACATTTTGTAATTAATTTTTGACAAATGATACCCCTTAATAGTCAGATTGCATCGTCTCTTATATCAGTATTCCCTTGTTGGTCTCATTTAGATGAGCATATAACTATCTGGAAGCTTTGAATATGAGTGTCATATTTGACTTTAAATTAACTTTTGGTGCCCTTATCTATATGGTAGGAAATTGTCATTTATTCATCTTAAAATTAGTATCAAGGTAATTTTAAAACAATTACTGTTTTTTTAAGAAAATTTGAAAAGAAAACCAATTACCAAATTAATATTCCTCTACTCTCATAAAGTGGAAAAAGGATCAGAAATACAAAGCATGAACAATATATACAGCATTTTTTTGATTTGATTTTGAAACTTTGAATGTATAATTATACTTTATAAATATATTTTGTAAATATTTTGCAGGGAAATATATAATTATCCTTTATGAATATACTTTATGACCATTTTGCAGGGGTAACACTTTGGCAGAGTGGTTATTACTGCTAATTCTCAACCCCAGCAGACTGGATTTAAATGCCAGGCTGGCCACTGTCTGTTTTGAGTTTGCGTGTTCTCCTTATATTTCTGTGGGTTTCCCTTTCATGTCCCAAAGATGAGCAGGTTACGCCTTTTGATGAGGTGTGACACATCATTTACTTCATATTTTGCACTTCATATTTTCATCAATATAGCTGCCAGTTCTTTCAGGCTTACATCGACTCCTACATTTTTGTTGTAACAATTAACAACAGAGAGCATGCACATAGCACCTGTGGCAACATGTTGTTCATGTTTACCATTCGTTGATTCTGCCAAATGCCAAGGTATAATCCGGTGTTACAGAAAGGTTTATCCCTTGCATCATGTTATGTTTATTTTAAAACATGCAGTATGCTCTCTTCGTTGCTCGGTTCATTGTAAACCAAAGTCATGCTGACTGTCAGACCAGGTTAACGAGTGCACCTATGATCTTTGCCGTTGAGCTTTGAGCAACACCTTCAGGTTACATTGGATTGGTTTAGAAATGTGACACTCGGTGAGCCATCTAATTGTTGCCACCCACTTTTAAGCAAAATTCACTCAGTGTTGACTCCAAACATATACACTCACCTAAAGGATTATTAGAAACACCTGTTCAATTTCTCATTAATGCAATTATCTAATCAACCAATCACATGGAAGTTGCTTCAATGCATTTAGGGGTGTGGTCCTGGTCAAGACAATCTCCTGAACTCCAAACTGAATGTCAGAATGGCAAAGAAAGGTGATTTAAACAATTTTGAGCATGGCATGGTTGTTGGTGCCAGACGGGCCGGTCTGAGTATTTCACAGTCTGCTCAGTTACTGGGATTTTCACGCACAACCATTTCTAGGGTTTACAAAGAATGGTGTGAAAAGGGAAAAACATCCAGTATGCGGCAGTCCTGTGAGTGAAAATGCCTTGTTGATGCTAGAGGTCAGAGGAGAATGGGCCGACTGATTCAAGCTGATAGAAGAACAACTTTGACTGAAATAACCACTCGTTACAACCGAGGTATGCAGCAAAGCATTTGTGAAGCCACAACACGCACAACCTTGAGGCGGATGGGCTACAACAGCAGAAGACCCCACCGGGTACCACTCATCTCCACTACAAATAGGAAAAAGAGGCTACAATTTGCACGAGCTCACCAAAATTGCACAGTTGAAGACTGGAAAAATGTTGCCTGGTCTGATGAGTCTCGATTTCTGTTGAGACATTCAAATGGTAGAGTCAGAATTTGGCGTAAACAGAATGAGAACATGGATCCATCATGCCTTGTTACCACTGTGCAGGCTGGTGGTGGTGGTGTAATGGTGTGGGGATGTTTTCTTGGCACACTTTAGGCCCCTTAGTGCCAATTGGGCATCGTTTAAATGCCACGGGCTACCTGAGCATTGTTTCTGACCACGTCCATATCTTCATGACCACCATGTACCCATCCTCTGATGGCTACTTCCAGCAGGATAATGCACCATGTCACAAAGCTCGAATCATTTCAAATTGGTTTCTTGAACATGACAATGAGTTCACTGTACTAAAATGGCCCCCACAGTCACCAGATCTCAACCCAATAGAGCATCTTTGGGATGTGGTGGAACGGGAGCTTCGTGCCCTGGATGTGCATCCCACAAATCTCCATCAACTGCAAGATGCTATCCTATCAATATGGGCCAACATTTCTAAAGAATGCTTTCAGCACCTTGTTGAATCAATGCCACGTAGAATTAAGGCAGTTCTGAAGGCGAAAGGGGGTCAAACACCATATTAGTATGGTGTTCCTAATAATCCTTTAGGTGAGTGTATATGATATGTTAGATTCAGCAACACTAGGGGTCACTAGGTGAACTGCTACTTTCCCTTTGAAGGTCTGTACTATTTTCTGTAATTCACAAAAACATTTATAAATGAATTCCAAAAAAGTTTATTGTGAGGTTATTTCTCTTCACTGATGGCTTAGAAGAATACTCTATAAAAGAGATATGTCCAGGAAATTTTTTGTGAACTCAGCCATCTGTGTATTTTAATAAACTCAGCTTTTTTTATGTTTAAAATGTTAAAGTATTATCTTTCTGTGGAAAAAGGACACTCTGTCTAATGCAATTTGTGTGACAGGCTAAAATAACTTTAAAATGTGTAAAAATCCTTAACTTTTCAGCTTCAATGAAAGAAAGCGTTCCCAGCTGTGGGATCTGCTAATTGTTGATCTGTCATGTTAGTCTGTCTCTCTGGTGTCAGGTATTATACTTTTCTGTTGAGTTTTTTTGTTGTTTTCCTCTAGGAGTCATCCAGAAAACAGAATCTGCACCAGGCATGTAAGTAGAGCCCATTGGACCCACTCTGCATTTTTATTGATATCAAACCTTCAATAAGTAATTTCCTATTTTATATAGCACCATTCACACTTTACAAAGCAAACTAGAATACAAGATAGGGTAGTGTACATGATCTTTAAAAGACCAAAATAAACTTAAACTGACGGCACAGGGGCTGGCTTGATATTTTGAAGTGACAGTGTAATTCAAGGTGGGATTTCAAGCATGATTTGAATGTGAAACTGAATTCACTTCACAGACAGACCTGTTGAGAAAGTACACTGCATACCTCAGAGACGTATGTGTGGCTGTTTCATAATTTACAGTACCCACTTCATCTAATTATAAAAATATTTGCTGTTGATGTGCCATGAATTGAAAGCAAAGGAACAGCAGAATAATTATATTCTACCTACTGCTATTACTGACCTTTATACAGTATATTCAACACATTAGATTTACAGTACAGTGTACTGTATTCCCATTTTAACACTTCATGACACTGGCTTCCAGAATTACAAATTACAGTATATATCTGGAGGCTAGATGAATTGCAGAACATATCTATATTTTAAGGCCTTTATATATTGGACACCAGAAGGTGTCAGGAAGGGAATGCAGTGAAAAATTTTGCCAGATCAATATGCGGACAACAATATAGATTTCCATACCAGATCGGTCGAGGCCTGGGTAAACAACAGCCACCACCATACTGTTAGCTAACAGGGTACTGGCAGAAATTGGGCTACTGTTGGTCAAAGAAAGAGAAGAACAGGGGGAAAGCGTGTCTAAAGGCAGGGGAAGAGAAGGAAGGTAAAGAGAGTGGAAGTGAGGGTAGGAACTTTGAATGTTGGCAGTATGACTGGTAAGGGGAGAGAGTTAGCTGAAATGATGGAAAGGAGGAAGGCTGATATATTGTGCATGCAAGAGACTAAATGGAAGGGAAGTAAGGCCAGGTGAACCAGAGGTGGATTCAAATTGTTCTATCATGGTGTGGATGGGAGGAGAAATAGGGTAGGGGGTTATCCTGAAGGAACAGTATGTCAAGAGTGTTTTGGAGATTAAAAGAGTGTCAGACAGAATAATGATTATGAAGCTGGAAACTGAAGGTGTGATGATGATTGTTAGTGTATATGCCCCCGAAGTTGGGTGTCCGTTGGATGAGAAAGATTATTTCTGGAGTAAGTTGGATGAAGTGGTGGAGAGTGTATCTAAGGGAGAGAGAGTAGTGATTGGAGTGGATTTTAATGGATATGCCAGTGAAGGGAACAGTGGGGATGAGGAGATGATGGATAGGTATGGTGCCAAGGAGAATATTGCAGAAGGTGAGATGGTAGTGGATTTTGCAAAAAGGATGGGCATGGCTCTGGTGAATACATATTTTAAGAAGAAGGAGGAACATAGGGTGACACGAGTGGAGAAAGATGCACACAAGTAGATTATATCCTATGCTGAAGGGTCAGTCTAAAGGAGATTGAAGACTGTAAAGTGGTGGCAGGGAAAGCATAGTTAGGTAGCATAGGATTGTGGTCTGTAGGATGATGTTAGAGATTAAGAAGAGAAGAAGAGAGAGCAGAGCCAAGGATCAAATGGTGGAAGTTGAAAAAGGAAGACAGCAAGGTGGAGTTCAGGGAAGAGGTAAGACAGGCACTGGGTGGCAGTGAAAAATTAAAAGACAGCTGGCCAACTATAGCAGAAGTAGTACGGGTGACAGCAAGAAGGGTACTTGGTTTGATATCTAGACAGAGGAAGAAGGAAAAGGAAACTTGGTGGTGGAATGGGGAAGTACAAGAGACTATACAGCGGAAGAGGTTGGCAAAGAAGTGGAATAGTTGGAGAGATGCAGCAAGTAGACAAAAGTACAAGGAGATGAGGCGTAAGGTGAAGAGAGAGGTGGCGAAGGCTAAAGAAAAGGCATATGATGAGTTGTAAGAGAGGTTGGACACTAAGGAGGGAGAAAAGGACATGTACCGATTGGCTAGACAGAGGGACCGAAATGGGGAAGATGTGCAGCAGGTTAGGGTGATAAAGGATAACAATGGATACTATACATACTCAGAAGTGAGGAGGGTGTGTTAAGAAGATGGAAAGAGTACTTTGGAAGGCTGATGAATGAAGAGAATGAAAGAAAGAAAAGGTTGGACAATGTGGAGATAGTGAATCAAGAAGTGCAATGAATTAGCAAGGAGGAAGTAAGGACAGCTATGAAGATGATGAAAAATGGAAAAGATGATATACCAGTGGAAGTATAGAGGTGTTTAGGAGAGATGGCAGTGGAGTTTTTAACCAGATTGTTTAATGCAATCTTGAAAAGTGAGAGGATGCCTGAGGAGTGGAGAAGAAGTGTACTTATTTAAGAATAAGGGGAATATGCAGAGTTGTAGTACCTACAGAGGGATAAAATTGATGAGCCACACTATGAAGTTATGGGAAAGAGTAGTGGAAGCTAGGTTAAGAAGCGAGGTGATGATTAGTGAGCAGCAGTATGGCTTCATACCAGGAAAGAGCACCACTGATGCAATGTTTGCTCTGAGGGTATTGATAAAGAAGTATAGAGAAGGCCAGAAGGAGATTCATTGTGTCTTTGTGGACCTGGAGAAAGGATATTGCAGGGTGCCTAGAGAGGAGTTGTGGTATTGTATGAGGAAGTCAGGAGTAGCAGAGAAGTATGTAAGTGTTGTACAGGATATGTATGAGGGAAGTGTGACAGTGCTGAGGTCTGCGGTAGGAGTAATGGATGAATTCAAGGTAGAGGTAGGATTACATTAGGGGTTGACTCTGAGCCCTTTCTTATTTGCAATGGTGATGGATAGGTTGACAGATGAGATTAGACAGGAGTCCACATGGGCTATGATGTTTGCCGATGACATTGTGATCTGTAGCGAGAGTAGGGAGCAGGTTGTGGGGACCCTGGAGAGGTGGAGATATGCTCTAGAGAGGAGAGGAATGAGGGTCAGTAGGAGCAAGACAGAATACATGTGTGTGAATGAGAGGGAGATCAGAGAAGTAGTGAGGATGCAGGGAGTAGAGTTGGCAATGGTGGATGAATTTAAATACCTGGAATCAACATTACAGTGTAATGAGGAGTGCAGAAGGGTGCTGAAGAAAAGTGTGCAGGCAGGGTGGAGTGGGTGGAGAAGTCAGTAGGGATTTGTAACAGACAGGTACCAGCAAAAGTGAAAGGGAAGGTCTACAGGACAGTCATGAGATCAGCTCTGTTATATGGGTTGGAGACAGTGACACTGACCAAAAAACAGACTGCAGAACTGGAGGTGGCAGAGTAAAAGATGCTAAGATTTGCATTGGGTGTGACGAGGATGGACTGGATTAGAAATGAGTACATTAGAGGGTCGGCTCAGGACAGACAGTTTGGAGACAAAGTCAGAGAGGCAAGATTTCATTGGTTTAGACATGTACAGAGGAGAGATGCTGGGTATATTGGAAAAAGGATGCTAAGGATGGAGCTGCCAGGTAAGAGGAAAAATGGAAGGCCTAAGAGAAGGTTTATGGATGTGGTGAGAGAGGACATGCAAGTGGGTGTGTCTAATAGAGCAAGATGCAGAGGACAGGAGGGTAAGGAAAAATATGATCCACTATGGCAACCCCTAATGGGAGCAGCCAAAAGAAGAAGAAGAAGAAGATATACCAGATTCCAGCACTTTTCCTGGGTCAGTTGTTTTGAGGACACGATGGCTTTAGTTGCATTTGCACACATTTCTTATGTTGCAAATATTTTATAACTCATCTGACCCCAGATCATCTGAGGCAATATTGATTGGTATAATACATGTATAATAGCAGAGGGCCTACTGTATCAATTATAGACTGATATGTGTACTACGCAAATAAAAATGGAAATCCAAATACGGCAAACGCTCTTAACAGAATTAACTATAAGTTTTCAAATATGTATATAATACTTTACTACAAAACATTAAACCTATAAAAATCACCCAAAGCTTCAAGTAATTATTTGGAAAGAATGGCACTGTAAGTTGAGACATGTCAAGCACATTAGCAAAAGCAATAACTTTAATTTGAGGCAAACTGACATGTAGCATGGCTGAGTGCATTTTGATCTTCTAATTGCAATACTCATCTCTGCTTCCAGCCTTTAAAAAATATATATTTTTACTTAAAGTACAAATCACTTGCAAGCATGACATTTTTGATTTTGTGTTTTGTGACAGACTATTCCACCACAGTGTCTTCAATTGCAGTCCATGAACAGTACCAGTCTGAACACACCCAGAAAGTTTCATGTTTTTGATAGAAATTGATATCCTTTTATCAAGATACCATTACATTGCTTTAAAGCCAATACTAGAGCTTCAAATAGCTATTACTGCTTAAAACGACTGATTTTTAATTTATTATTCACATTTGACTACAAAGTCCCATTTTCAGCAGCCATTGCTTCATTGTTCTAATGGTCAAATCCCTTAGCTTATCCTTAATTAATGAATCATGTTGAAAGTCTAACTGGTTATTAGAGAAACTTTTCTAATTGCATTAGGACCCTTGAAACCTGTTAGTCTACTCACTGGGGTTGCAAGGTTCAGTTCTAAGTTAAAATTGGCTAAAATAAAATAGCTTTCTATAGAGATATGTCAGTCGTATGTCCTGTAAATATTTCATAAATAGGTGTCAATTACTGTCTTGATAGAAGATGTCAAACTGTGGCAAACCAGGACAGAAAAATGGATGCTCAACTTCATAAGAAGATATGTACATCAGAGTGTGTAGTGTGAGAAACATACAACTTATAAATCCTCAGTTGGCTTCTTTCTTACATGCATCTCAAATTTGAACATCGAGACAAAATGACTCCAGGATGCTGACCCTAACACACTTTTCCAATAATCTTCCATCCCATGCCTGTGTTCTTTTTCATATTTCTTTTTTATTTGCTAGTTTCTTTGAAACTTTACCCCTAAGATTAGCATGGCATAGTAATGTTTTGGCAATAACTTAAAAAAAAAGTTTCACAATGCCCTAATAAAAAAGGTATCAACTTCTATCAAAAATATGAAGATTTCTGGTTGTGTCCCGACTTTTGACTGGTGGTGCATATGTTAATGCCATTACATACCGGACACCGGTGCTTTTCCTGAGTCAGTTGTTTTGAAGACACTATGGCTGCAATTGCATTTACACGCATCTTCTATGCTGTGAATATTTTATAACTCCTCTGACCCTAGTTCATCTCCAGCAACATTGATGGGTATAGTATGTGTATAACAGCAGACAGCATTTCAATTATATGAATCAATGATGGACTGATATATGCACTAAATAAATAAAAATGGAAATCCAAACATGGCAAATGTCCTTAACAGCATTAGCTGAAGGCTATTTTAATAGAAGTTGGATATGACAGTTACAAATATGTACTGTATAGAGTAATGTTTTATTAAAATAAATAAAACATAAAAATTTAAATAAAATCAAGTAAAACTGCAAAGAAAAATTCTGAAGTAATAACACTGTCAAAACATGTGACAAACATTAGCAAAAGTAATAGCAATAATATGAGGCAATCTAACATACAGCATGGCTGATTATTTCATTTTGATATTCTAATTGTTATGCTCATCTCTGTTTCCAGACCTTAAAAAATTAATATCTTCTTACAGTACAAATCACTTGCAAGCATGACATTTTAAGTTTTAAAATTTCTGTGACAGACTACTACACCACAGTGTCTTCAATTATAGTCATATAAATATTTATCTCCAAATAACGCTACATGAAAGCTTTAAAGAAAGACTAATAGTTTGTATGATCTGCCAGGTTCTCAAAACTGAAACTAAAATCAGACAGGAATGCCAAAATGGCCTGAACAAAAAGTGGAGGCTTCACAAACCCAAATCAGCCTTAGCCCCAAACACTGGAAGCAGGCCTGCACAACAGCACCATCAAAGAAGGGTAAAGGCTTTCATTTCAAAAATCTTGGTTTGGAGGAAGGGGAGATAGAAAAACCGCTGAGCCAAATAACAAAAACATTTTTATACAAGTTTTATTAAAATACACATCCAAAAGAGGAACACAAAGAAAAATAGCAAATGGTAAAACAAAAAAGACAAAAGCAAAACAAAGCTAGTCTATAATCCTAGGATCCTACTTAAAAAATGTATAAAAATTCACTTACAGTTCAAAATCCAAATTCACAATATGGAAGTGTAGTGTAACATCACTTACAGGGTCAGTCTCAGACAACAGAAGAACATATAAATAACAAAGCACCATGGGTGAGGAGCCCCTCCATCATGAGATGTTCTCAGCCCCAATCTACAGTCACCAAATAAACTTAAATGCACATCGTGGGGTGGTGGAGGAAAACAGAGATACTCACACAAACATGGAGTGGAAACCCAACAAAAACAATGAACTGCCTGTAATTTGAACCCAGGTTCCTGCATCTGTGTGGGGCAGGACTATCTCTGAACTGCTATGCTCCCTGAATGAACTTGTTCCAATGACCCATCATTCTTAAACCCAGTTCAGGGTTACAGGAGAGCAGAACACACCCCAGCTGTACTAGACAGAAAACAGTCCTGTTCTACACTCATTATATGCCCACTCTGAAGGTCTTTTTTAAAAGGTAAATGTCTGAATTAGCGTAAGCCGTCCTAATTTGGGAATTTATAAGAAATGTAATGATTTATTTTATGGGGTAGAAGGACATAATAAACAACAATGGCTACATCATACATTTGAAATATTAAAATACATGCTTCAATTTAAATATTTAAAGTCAATTTATTCTCAACTGTACTAGAAATATGACAATTTTACCTCTCTGACAGAGGTCTATAGAGGGCTAGTTCCTCAGGTAAAGATCAAAAATCAGAGACTGCTTTATATTCATTTATATTCTAAAATGATACTCCATGTGCTTATGTTTGAAATGTGTTATAACCTTCTGGGAGAGGCTCTTAATGGGTTAGGACCACCAATAAAGAATCATAAATATTATAATTTCCATGATCAGCAACCTCAAAATAGCATATATAACACTCCACATGTCTGTATTATCAATCCTTTTTTTATTGTTATGAAAAGGAGTAACTTTAACCTTTCTTATCCCAATAGAGGGCGAACCCTGGAGTTAGTTAATGTGGCATCAACAACATCAACTCCTTCTGATCATTTATGTTGAAGACCCCTATTGGTTTACTTTATATGATAAGGGTGTAATTTTCTACCCAAAATATTGACCAAAGATAGCCTAAAAATAAGGGGTTTTCAGGACTACAAGGCGAAAAATAGGGGGGAACAGCAAAAAACCTTAATGTCTTACATAATTAAAGATCAAGTCAAGTTGAACAGTATCATATCCCATATGAGACGTTTCCTTGTACTGGTGAATCAGGAGACTCCAGACAAAAAAAAATGATCTGAAAGTGTTCATAATGTTAGCACAATAGATGTCTGGAAAAGGAAGCACCAAAAAAAGACAAGTCTGCAAAATAGGCTGAGGACAAAGTCAAGAGAATAGAGAGACACTAAATAAAGGCCGAAACACATGACAAAATTCAAAATCATAAAATTATTGCAGAAGATTCCTTAATAACTAAGGAGTCTTTCCCTAAATAACTATAAAGAATTGTAAAGTTCTTGAATATTATCATCCAGAACCTTGGATGCTAGTTGCATTTTCTTTAATAGTCACAAAGATGATAACAACTCAAACTGTGCCACTGTCGATGATTTAACCAACAATGTCATCTTTGCTACAACAAAATTGGCACAGTTGAAGATGACAATAAATGGCAACATGATGACATCCTCAATCTACATACAATATAAAACAGAACGTCTGTATGTCTGTCTGCATGTTTGTACAATTCTTATACAATCATAAACCCTTTAACCGATCTGGAGCAAATTTTACTTAGTTACTCTCTAAGGGACATATGGGCAACATAGGCTACCATAAAACTTGGACAGCCCAGCCTGCTCTCTGATTTTATCCTTTTGACACATGAAAATGTAGGGGCTGTTTCTGTATTAACTGTATTCTGTGTCGCAGAATCTGAATCTGAAATTGTTCTTTTGAAGCAGAAGAGGGTGGATCCAATATGGCAGAACCAACATTTTTCCTCATGAAAAATGTAGGTGCTGTATTAGGGGTCATTTCTTATTTTTTATTTTTTTCATTTTAATACTATTTCATTGAAATTGTTCTTTGTGTAAAAATGTGTCTTACTTCAGTTCTGTAACCTAAAGAGCATTAACAATATCAATATACTGATAGAGAATAATTTTCCCAACTCCTCCATAACATACAAATCGATCGATATTGTCACAGATAAAGAGCAAGCTGTGTTTTATTACACTGAGTTCCTAAATTCTTAGGAGCCAGCTGGAATGCCACCACACAGGTTCATTTAAAAAATTGCATAATAGATCATGCTATTGCATAAAAAATGCACCAAAACTTCTGCAATGGAACACTATGAAAGACTATGTGTGAAGAAACTCATGCCAAATGTGACAGGAGCAACATTTCTAACTGGCAATGCTAAAGGAGAAGATGAGGCCATTCTACGCATTCTTATGATAACCCCTGACATGCCTTTTGACTTCAAGCAACTGCCATATCCAGTGCGACTTGCATGTGCTGTGAGTATAAATGAGACTACAGGATTGTATAAAAGTATAAAATATAACAACAATAGTAGAAATAGATCAAAAACTGATGCCCCCAAATTAGTCTTGCAGTCCAAAACCAGATTCAGAACAGGTGGCAGTCCATCTCAGGGTCCGCTCATACACACCAGGCCAGTTTAGAATCACCACTTAACCTGACCTTCATGTCTTTAGGGAATGTGAGAAGAAAATCGACACAGAGAAAGGGAAAATGAGCAAATTCCACACAACAACAAACGGGCACAGGATATGAACCTGAGACACTGGATCCATGAGGCAGCAGATCTTACCACTGGAACACCTCAGAAAATTATTAAAAAAGTAAAAGGTGTACAAAACAATAAGGTACAAATTAGACTGGCTTCAATAGTTTGAGTTTGGCCGAAAGCTTTGCTATCATTACCACTGTGGGATGGGCTCATTAGTCCTTTGGAATTAAAGTTGGACTTTTTATTTACAATGGTGGTTCTTAAATGTTAAGTGTTAACAGAGGTGATTTAATTATAAGGAGTATCGCTCTCTTATTTTTCCATTACCCGCTCCATATATAAACCCAGCACAAGTGAATGTCATAATTTACATTTTTATTGCACTAGTAGCACTGATTGTGGAAAGAGCATTATCTTGTTTATATTTAGAGCATAATGCCGATTCCATCGCTGCAGCCTAATTATTGTACTTTTAACCTACACCATAATGCGATTCTCCCCATCATTTTTATTCTTTGTACTTTGAGTCTTTAATTGCCTTTTAACACTGCCATAATGAGACATGTAATTGACAGCCATCTACTGACAGCTCTACACCATCATTCAGCAGCTGTACAAAAAGAATAAAATGAAGAAGAGAAGATTAATAAACTGCCCCAGCAAGATATGTGTAACAATGAGGGCATGTATCTGGAGGCAAAGGTCTGTCTAAAATACCATTTTATAATACAGAAGAAAAGAAAAACGCAGCAAATGCCAACCACCATGGGAATCAAAGTCTTTTTTTAATTATCTCATTTATACTACTAATTAGTTAAACGCGCAGAGGCAGGATATATATGCACAATAATTATTAATTTAACTGAAATAATGATGACGTATGTACAGTTACTGTAGCCTTAAGTTTGCATTTGGCAAATCTTACATGTTTCTTTGTAAAAAAAAATATGGATGAGTTTAAGAAGATGTTCGTTCAGTCAGATTTTTACTTGGCGGTTCAGGGTTATTATTCTTTATGGTAAATCATGAACTTTTAGGGTTGTTGCAAAAGTGTGCTCCCTGTTAGTGACATATCTATGTATATACATTTTGTACATCCACCAGATGGCATGCCTGCTTGATCTTTCAAGTGTTTAACTTGGTGTTAGCAAAGCAAAGATCATACCCTGCTTTATCTAATGTGGATGTATGACTTGTTTAACTGCACGAACTAAGCAGTTCTTTGTTTTAAATGTCGACAAGTCAGCGTAGAAAACATCTACTACACTACCTGAGGAGAGGATATTTGTGCAAGTATGGATTTATTTTCTAAAATATCTACATTAAAATGGAAAGACGAGGCAGCCATCCTTGCCCAAAATGACAACGAACAGGTCTAAACATACACAATATGGCCAAATGTACTGTATGTGGAGACCCTTTAAAATTATTGAGTTCAGGTGTCTCAGCCTTGCCCATTGTTGCAAAACACTGAGCACATAGCCATGCAGTCTCTATTGATAAACACTGGCAGTAGAATGAAGGGCTCAGTGACTTTGAACATGGCACTGTCATAGGACGCCACCTTTGCTACAAGTCAATACGTGAAATTCTGCTCCA
Organism: Polypterus senegalus; assembly: GCF_016835505.1. NCBI lineage: Eukaryota > Metazoa > Chordata > Cladistia > Polypteriformes > Polypteridae > Polypterus > Polypterus senegalus. Next base: position 172,661,273 of record NC_053158.1, on the reverse strand, counting down.
CTAGTCATTGTTAAGTGATAGTGTCTGGGGAGCAACAGCACCCCAGGAAGAAAGTGTAAAACTGAAGCACATAGAGCATAAAACTCGTCTAGCCTCTGTTTCATCACTAACAACTGAGTCCCAGCATCCATCGAGAAGCAATATCAGCACAAGAACTGTGAGTCAGAGCTTCGTGAAATGGGTTTCCAGGGCTGCACACAAGCCGGAGGTCACAATGTGCAATGCATAGAGTTGGCTGGAGTGCTGTGAAGCACACTGCCATTGGACTCCGGAGCATAAGATCTGTGTCCTCTGGAGTGAAGGATCACACTTTACCATCTGGAAGTCAGATAGACGAATCTGGGCTTGGCAGATGCCAGGAGAACACTACCTTCTGGACTGCATAGTGCCTGCTATATAGTTAGATGGAGGACGGATAATGGTCTAGGGCTGTTTTTCAGGGTTTGGCCCAGGACCCTCTGGCTCCAGTAAAGGATAATGTTAGTGTTAGTGGACACACCTTTGTGGCAACAGTTTGGGGAAGCAGTATCTTACTTTTCTGTTCTGTCTGTTGCTCTCAGGCAACTTAATGTTTCCTCCCAACATCCCAGACTAAATACCTGTACTCTTTAATTGGCTATTTCTGTGCTATATTCTTTATGTTTGAGCACCACCGCGCCCCTGTTGCTTTTCAAATTAAATACAGTTGGCCGGTTCCTAGCATCAACTGGATGACAACATACATACAACACCGCAAGACAAGCATATTAATAAGTCTTTATCCATCCATCGTCCAACCCACTATATCCTAACTACAGGGTCACGGAGGCCTGCTGGAGCCAATCAAAGCCAACACAGGGCGCAAGGCAGGAACAAATCCCGGGCAGGGCGCCAGCCCACCGCAGAAAACCCATGCAGACACGGGGAGAACATGCAAACTCCACACAAGGAAGACCCGGGAAGCGCACCCAGGTTTATTGTTTGTTAATTTATTTTTAAAGTTGTGTTTTTTTTATTATGTTTTTCTCAAACAATTAAAAAAACTTTATTTTCCTCCCGGGCAATGCTGGGTATTTCAGCTAGTTTTTATTATTAAGATTAATGTTCAAGTATACACGAGTATATATGGTAAATATGACCAATTATATCATAAATGATGTAAGTTGCCTTGGATAAAGGTGTCAACCGAATAAGTAAATGATTCATTTTTGGATTTGTGTTCTGGGACATTGTTTGCACAGATTGCCTTGCCTTTTCTGGCAACTCCTTTGGCCTCTTGTGTTCCCTGGGGGCTTATTTTGTGCCACAGAGCATTTTTTTGTAAAAATAAATCTTTTTACTAATAAAGATTCTATGTTTGCCCTTTTTGTAATTAGATGGGGTTTGACATTTTTTCTCTCCTTCTAGTGGGCATTTTGGGACTTATTGTGCTCAATAAGCTTCAGTTCATGAGCCTAGCATTGCAGGAGTTCCTCCTAGAATGTGCCTCATTTTCTCTTTTTTGTTTTATTGGGCTCTGCCTTATCAGTTTATAAATACAGTTGCCATAAGATACAGATAACTTTATTTCTCTCCTCGAAGATATTTGTTTTTTTTTTCAATTAAATAAGCTCTTTTAATAAATAATTAAATAAATGATTAGATAGAAAATATATACACATACACTATAGACTGAACACACACCAGAATGACTGAAAAGAAAGAATTTCTGACATGGCAGCCCCAGTCCCAGTGAGGCATTATGCATAATTAGCCCTGGTATCTGTTTCTATATTGCTGTAGATGTTTTACAGTGAATTATCTCATGTCCTCTACTGAAGCGAAACATTTAGACAGAAGGAATCCTTTAAAAATGTACAGTATACACAGGGGCAAATCTGTAATGAAACTAATGAAGCTTAAGCTTCAGGGCCCCAGAAGCGACTTTAGTCCACATTGGGTAAAACTGTTAGGTGTCTATGAGGAAGTGCTTTTAAAACCCGTACGTGTAGTGGTTAAATTTTTTAAAAACTTGTGGTGACCTGTCATGAAACATCCCATCAAAGAAGATGCTGTAGCATTGGTTACCCAGACTTCGCTGCTGGTTGCAAAGGGCCCCCCAACAGTTCAAACTTCAGGGTCCCAAAATGAGTATATGTTTGTTTGTTGTATTGCTATTTCAGTTGTCATATCCAAATGTTCATCATTGTAAAGTCAAACTGAATTGCCAAGTGTTGCCACACTACCTTCACACCTTTTGCTGTGAAATATAATATATAGACAGCTGTGCATTTGAAATATTCTAGGTTTCTAGTAATAGTAAACCATGTGGATGGAATTCTTTTATTATAAACATTACTCTGCCAACCCCCACTACAACCCATATCCAATATAGTAGAGTAGGTCATAAACCACCAGCAATATTAAGTTGTGTATAATAAAAAGAAAAAAATGACATTCGCAAGGTAGATTCAGGTCAGGCCAATATTTTTTTGGTCATCTCCATAAAAAAGTGCTGCTGATAAATGAACAAAATTGCTAAACTCCCTAACTGATCCACAGCTTATGACCTTCTGAATTTTCAATATTACTGCCAGCAGCAATAATGCATCAAAATAAATGTCACACGCTCCATAATCCCCTGTAACAAATATCATCAATTCAATAAGTATTCTGCAAGAATATTATTAACAACATTTACTTTTTCACAAGAAAAGGCAATATAATGGTATATCTTCAGACATTAGCTTCTTTTGTGTTTTGCTTAAATAGCTGAACAATTGTTTCTAATCTCTGAAAGGCAAAAGTCAACTGTTATTGAAGGGCAACACACTAAACGCTACAACAAGGAAGGCGGTTTTGAAATGATATTTTGAAGCTAACGTGTTCACATGATGATTTTTATTATATTTATTTATATGACAGAATTTATGCATTAGTGTTCATTAAAATGCATACCTGTTGTTCAGATTGAATGCAGAGTGACTGGTGATTTTTTTCTTGCTAGGTAATCAATTCAGAAATAGATAGAATATAACCAAAACCTTAAAGTCCATTTAATTTCCTGAAAAAAAAAATAGAATTTTGAATAAATATATAAGTAAGATTAGCCTTATGGGCTCAGTTTAAGAGGGAATGTTGGAGAAAGGAGCAAGAAAAGAAAGAAGACAACCCTATGAAAATACAGGAGTGTGATATGAGCTTTATGACAACTAATAATGAAGCAATTAAGCACTTAACATTTAACAAAGCAATTTCCAAGCCTCAGGCATTGGGGTTCCACTTTGTTTCTGCCTTCGTAATCATATGTGACCGTGGATGGCTTGAAGATTTTATAGGCTTCCCTGCAGCTAGCTCTGAAGCCACCGATTTACACGATAGAATCTGTTGGAGCTGATGCAGCTTGACAGCACTGTTATATAGCTCACCCTTCAAAGTTGCTGCCACCACTAACAACTTACAACTCCATTGAACAGAGCAAAAAATCTTATTAACCACAAGGAGGTCTTCATTTCCACTGTGGTCATGCAGCCAAAGATGAAAAGAAATCACAGGGGTCTTATGCGCTTTGTTGTCAGATGGTACAGCATTGAGTGATGCACTGGCCTGTGATGCAGCAGTGATGTTTAACGCTGTGCTTCTTTGTGGTGATCTGACCACCATATCTATAAAGGCAAACCTTCTTGTGTGGAGCCGCGGATGTAGTGGTCTTTTGTTTGTCATTCTTTACTGAACTGATGCTGCAAACAGTGTGTTCCAGATTCAGATCTCATCTTTGAGACTCTCAACCCATTGCTGCCCTGTAACGCTTCTATGATCAACCTAGTGTTATGAAGGTTGAAAGTTCACAAGCACAAGGTCCCAGAATATCCCAAAAATGTCCACTACTGAGGGAAACTATCAAAACTGGGTACTAACAAGGGCAAACACAGAATTCTCTCTATTATATAAAAAAATCCTGGGACGAGGTGAGATATTTTTAAAGAGATTTTTTTCAAGTCTCACGAGATGAGACTTTGGCCATGAGATTTTTTTAAGTCACACCCTCCTCTCAACTATATTCAACCACGCACACGATACTCTAACCTTTCATTCGTGTGAATGCTTTTGACAGACACAGTTCCTGCTATCTCGGCTCTTATAAATTTTAACGTTTTCTTCACTTTAAGTTCCCAATTAAAGAAGACGTATTATGTCCAAATCTTATTGAACAATTTCATCCCGAAGGGGTGTCAACAGAAAAAATTAGTACACGGGCAATCCTAGCACCGAGAAATGATGAAGTCAAAGGAATTAATGCCAAAATCGGTTACACAGCAAATTGGTTAAATGCGTATCCACAGACTATGCTGAAACAGTTGGTGGTGACCGTGCTGAAGATGAAAACATCAACTTACAATATCTCAAAGAATATCTACAACCATTAACACCGTCCAGATTTCCACCACACGAGATACTGTAGAAAGAAGGATGTATGCAAGAAAGGTAAAGTAGTACATCTTACGTGGATAACATTAGACAACAAAGGAGATCTTGATATGCCATTCATATTACAGTAAAGCGTTAACGGTTTCCCATTAGAATAGGTTTTGCAAAGACAATTAACAAATCTCAGAGCCAAACATTTGAAAAAGTAATTTTATTTAATAGAGAGAAAGAAACGAAATTCAATCACGGGCAGTTATACGTGTCATGATGAAAGTCCAAACACAGAATCAAAATTCAATTTTATATTGATGAACATTTATTTAAAAAAATTGTTTTTACTAAAGTTTTACAGTAAAAGTGTAAGTTTAAAAAGTATTTCTGTGTTAATTTTAAAGCCAAACAGAACAAAATCGTATTATGCAACGAATAACTCTAATGTAATATGAAACATAAAACATAATTTACTTTCAAATTATTATGTTTTACTGTTTTTTAATATGGTTAATTACTCGCTGTAATGTAAAATAGTTCTATTATGCATATGTAACAATACCCATGAAAATAAAAATCTGTTTAAAATTGTACATCTGCATCCTCCTATGCAAACGGCAAAACCGCAAAGAGGCTAGCGGGTAGCGCAGCCCTAGTCTTATAAATTAAAAAGAATAATTCTTCACAAAAATGCTCTGTAATACCAAGAATCTCCATGGAGCACAAAAGGCAAAAAGGAAATTCTTGAAAAGGCAAAGGCAATCGAAGGCAAACAAAGTTCCTGTACAAAATCCAAAGAGTGCTCAAGAAAGAAGAAAAAGATTTTAAAAAATCAACACTCATCAACTCCCAAGTGCATTTAAAATGAATTGCAAAGGACTGTGGGTTACCCTCACATTTTTAAGGCAGAGAGCAGTGCATTGTGGGGACCTACCTACAAAGCACATGGAATATAACACATGCATCAGGAATAAAGCAAATAATTTATAAAAGTAACATTTACATAAATAAAAGGGCATTAAACAAGAATTTGAACCCTGGCTGAAGTACACCTCATGCTTTGCTTTGCTTGTGCAGTCTCACCAAAGGTCGGGCCTTACTCTTGTCACCTGAGGTCCACAGCAACTAGGTGTGCCAGCTCTAGGATACCCCAGATCTGTGCACCCAGGCCAATGGACCTTAGCAGATGAAGAAGCATCTTCAAAGAGATGTTTTTCATTACCTTGAGTGGTAAAGTTAAGTACACAGTGTCACAGAGGACATGGATTATTTGGTGGTCCCGGCCATACTGGATGGTTGCTTTGCTGTAATGGATAGATGGAGAGAAGCAGCCTCCCAGAGCTACGTGCTCTCTCAAGGTAATATGTGGCAACATCCCTCTGGTGATTCTCCCATGTGTACACCTGCAGGGGTGCATGGGAGTTGTAGTCCCACTTAGCAGCTATACTGGGTTTCTTGGGAGCTGCTAGGGAGTACTATGGGAAAGAGCATTCCTAGTTTTATGGAGGACCCATGTGGCCTAGAAGTGACTCATGGGTATATGGTGGTGACTCCTGGGTCTGTTATAAGTTGGGCAAGTCAGAGTTGGGTATGGAGGAAGGACAAAGTTCACCTAGGAGGTTTGGAGGTGGCAGAAAGGGAAAGGCATTATATTGTGCTGTATTTGGAAGAAAAAAAACTGTTTGAAGGTATTTCCTGAACATAAAATGATCACCAAAACCGGGAACTGTTGTGATATTATTGCATCTAGGGTTTTGGAGCTCAGTGGTACCCCCTGCAGGCCATAACCCTGAGTGCTTTAACATCAGTTAATAAGGTAATTCAAGTCAGGTGTGTTTCATTAGTTGATAATTATTATGTGTAGCCATCTGCACATAAACGCTCCCCTCAATCCTCTGTAACTCTTACAAAGCCAAGTCTCCATCCGCATGTTTTGACATCACTCCTCCCAGTGAAGGTCCATGTACTGCCCCCTAGCTGCCAGTACTGCCTGGTCTCACCTTTTCATGGTTTAGTGACCATTGTGCTACTGCTTTTTTACATTAGAAGTCTCCGGCCTCCAGCCAGACCTTCACTGTATCTCTTTTGCAATGATTTTTTTTTTTTCACAGGACACCACTTAACCTCTCTGTATTGATGCGTGTCTTCTCATATTGTAATGCAGAGGCGCTTTGTCAATGCCAGTGTGGTTCAGTCTCCTTTATGGAGGTCCTTGATGATGTCCTCGCCCCTGGCAAACAATTGCCAGCCAGGCACCCCTCACAGTGTATTCTGTTAACTGTCATTTTCAGAGACAACAAATGCAGTTTGGAGAGCAAAAGCTGTTACGAAATATTCATTTAAAACAGAACACCTGTGCAATTAAAGCTTTGAAAAAAAATGCAGGTTTCCTGATTTCTGCATTTTTGTTTTTTGACTACCATATGATAAAAGAAACAGGTCACCTAATTAAAGAAAAGATACTCAAGGAGGAATCCGCCTTTGATAATTAAACTGTAACCACAAGACACCACCATGAAACACTGATTTAGAACTGAAACGTGAGCATTTGGGGTGGTGGGATAGTTTGTGCTGCTGCCACAATGATTGAGTGTCCCAGGTTCAAATCCTGCCTGGTGTCTGTGTAGAGTTTGCACATTTTCTTTACGTTTGTTGATTTTTTCCTATTTACTCCGGTTCTCATCCCACAACCCTAAGACATGGAGATTTAAACCTTGCCCCTGGCATGTGATGTGCTGACACCCTGTCTAGTTATGATTCCTGGCTTGCACCCAGTGCTGCCATTATAGGCTCCAGCCCCATGCATAGGATTAACAAAAATGTACAATATACAAATACATTTAAGTAAATCCAACTTGAAGCTTGAATTGTGAAAAGCATAAAAAAATAAAACCAAATAACTCAGCACCATATTCTTAAAGTGGGGAAACTGAGCCAATAACTGTTAAAGAAAGACTTTTAAGAAAAAAAAAGGAGTTTGGCCAGCGGCACTTGAGTCCAACAATGCACTCTACATAATACAACTGGAATCTATTTTACAGATTGTTACTGTACATTGTTTGCTTGCAAGAACAAGGCCATTTGGGAGCTATGGTACAGTTGGAGAGAGGAGTGCGAGAAAAAGGGGGAACGCAAGGGCTCAGGAACAACGTCACGCGCTGCTCTTATCAAACACACAGGTGCACTGCTTACTTGAGCACCATACACACAGTAGACCTCCGGTAGCTGTCGGTGCTGTTAAGAGTTTGACATTACTTCTGCTCCTCTTGCTTATTATGTTGTGAAGTGACCTTTTAGAGGCTGATGCTGAAAGTTTTTAATAAGAGTACTTTAAACTATATATAGCTGCAATGGCTAGCTTTAAACTTTCTGAATGTATTACTGCTTGCACAGCAGAATGTGTCTTTTAGTCACAAGATTATGGCTTTTATGATCCATAGATTAAACAAATTTGATATATTCAATAAAGTCTTTAGTTATCGGGGCCCTAAGCTTTAGAATTATCTGACCACAAATGTAAGGAATAGCCCGTCGTCTTATAAAATAGGACACAGTCAGCTCTGGTGAGGCCATCTGCTGTAGTGGTGTGTGACACATTATTGTGTTCTGCATATGCATCATTTCTATTATTATTTGTCATCGCAAGGCCTTAGATTTTTCTTCATTCTTCAGTCAGATCACAAGATGATTTTTTTTTCCTGAAGCTTCATGGGTAGTGGGGATTATATTGTCCCCCATGACAGTTATTGTTTTCTTTGCCAGTGGTGTCACTAAGATTTGTCTCCATGCCTTCTCCTTACTCTAACAGCCATATAAACTATAAACCACTCCACAATGCTACTGTGAGTTTCAGCAAAGTACAAAGCAACCTGAATTTACATTTTTGATGCACATAATGCATGCTAAAAGCACAAAAAAGCTAAAATTAGAAATTGTCCCTAAACCTTTACCTGTTATAAACCTGTAATTTAAAGGAGAAGAAATTAGAAGTGAAGCAAAATGGCGCTTTTTATTGGCCAAGTAGATTACAATATGGAAACTCAGGCCCCTTCTTCAGGAATGTCGTAATTAATTACTATTAGTCAACTGATTATACCTTGCCAGAAGAAGAGGCCTGAGTTGCCTTGAAAGCTCCCATATTGTAATCTACCCAGCTAAGAAAAAAAGTGTCATTTTGGTTCACTTCCCTCTGCATCCATGAATGGCTAACACGGTACATTACTCTACTACTTCAAGAAGAAGAGATAATGGAAAAATAAATTCAAAGCTGTTTCTTCACAGTCATGCTATTTAGTAGTTTGAAACCCGCAACTGCATTCTAAACTGAAATATATTTTTATAGATTCTAAAAAAATAACCAGCCTGCTCTTGCATTTTATAATGAAGCTAATGAGCACTGGGGTTCCAAAGTGAAAAAAAAAGTGTTTAGTCTAAATCAGGGCGAGTTCAGTACAGATGATTAGCATAGGTGGTGACTCAGAGCTGTCATCCCTACCTCACAGTGCCAGGTTCTACATAAACGTTTGTGTATTTATGGCATCAGTGAGTTTACTCACTTTAAATGATGTTCTTCTCAGTTTTTTATTACCATGTCCTCAGCAAGAGTGACTCATCATTTATATAAAAATTTGAAAAAGTTCAATCTATTTCATCTTGGTTAGGCTCTATCACATAATCTGCTTTTTAAATTTCTATTTTTCTTTTTCTTCCATTGTGCACAACACACAATAGAAAGTGCAATGTGCAGGTGGTTTGGCTGTTCCAAAAATCTAAGGCTTTTATTAAAAATACAGTGCAGTGTAAACAGTCTAGTCTAGATTTACTGTTATTTGTACTAATTACAATGAAACTCTTTTCACTATGTTGCTACTCAGCATGAATCTCACTCCGTAGGCTAAGAAAAATAGCAACACAAAATGGAGTGGGCAAAAAGAAGACGCCATTTAGGAATAAATTATCATATGATTTGAGCAGGTGTCTGTCTGTTGTTGCAAGCCATTGTAGAAAATAACCACTGAAGAAACAGAATTGCAGAAGCAAAATTAGGATATTAAATAGGATATAGCTTGGTGACGTGGGGTGTAAACTAAGGGGTCTGATGCCACAAGCAGATGTGTGCAAGAAACATATCCTTACCTCGGGAAACAAGCAGAGTCTGTGATGCAATTTATTTTTTTCTAGTTTACTTTGGTTGTCACAAGCATGCCTCGGAAACGCAGAAGAAATAATTTGTTACTTCAGAGTGAACAAACATTATTTGGTAAAATATAAGGTTTTTTTTTTTAAATGTTGGAACCCTGGTACCCTTCACCTCCATTACAGAAGACATGAGCAGAAAGATTTATAAAATATACCTCACTTTAGAATGAAATTTCATGTGGCAAATTAATGCATACCATAACTGAAAATCATCCTTTAACAGCAAGGACAGCAACTGGATACTTACAGCATGTAAATCAGGCATGAAAGCACTTTAAATCTGATTTGTACTAAATGGGGAGGCAAATGTTGGCTGCTATATGAACATAAAAATGGCATTTTTGAAGGAAAGGTTCTTACTTTGTATGAATGGCCTTTTCACTCTAACAAACACATAGGGGCATATTGGAGCTCACCACCAAAGAAGTCCAGGTGGAATTATTTATGCTTGTTCAAAATTGACTCCTAAACAGCTTTATGCATAAAAAGTCAAAAGAGCGCTGAGAAATCATTGTGTATATCACAATTGGAAAACATAGATGCATCTACTTCTTTTGAATGACTCATTCAAGCTGATGAGTATGATAACTCTCTGCTGTAGAAACCCAAGAGGCAGCATTCATCACTGGACAAAGAATACTGGAAGAGTGGACTCCTAAAGACATTGTCCATAATTGGTCAATAACATTGAACCCAGTCATTACCATATATACTCGCGTTAAAGTTCTCTGTCGGATAAGTCGAGGCTTGATTTTATCTTATAATTTCCAGGATTTTATAATGTTGAATGTGAAAAACTTACGCTATTGGTCCAAGAGGTTATGATATGCTAATGCCCACCTGAGAGAGTAACCACAGAGCACACTGCCTTTTTATTCTATGTATTGTGCCTATGTCAGCACACGATAATACCTGAACTATTCCAAAGCAAAGTTTGCACCGATTTGTGTTTTTTGTATCTCACACCCTCATACACCTTTATTGTAAGAGCATCTCTTATCTAAGATGGAGTATTTAATCAGAAGAAAATGTGGAGCTGGTTTTAAATTAAAAGTCGTTGAAGCGGCGAAATAAATTGGTAACTGCTCTGCTGCAACAATATTCAATGTGTCTGAGAAACTGGTGAGATTGGAGGATCTAAAAAAAAAAAATTAAAAAATTAATGGTCGCATTTTTGAATGGGTGTATAAGTCAGTGTCTGATTTTATGATCAATTTTTCGGGTTTCAAGACCCAACTTATACGCGAGTATATAGGGTAATCACTTTTTGTATCTGAAATCTGCAGCCTATAGGGTGCTAGCAAAAGTTAGATGAAACAGTGCCACTGAAATTGTCACATGTATCAGTTAAGTGCTCTGAATGTCGCTGCATAAGTCACACATGGAAGAGCTAAATGTACTAAATATACAGAACTTTTATATGTTGTAATGATCAGAAATTAATGTCCAAGTGCAGTGCGCATTGCTGTTATATATAGGACTGGAGTGTGCATACAGATCTTCACCAAACTCTTCTTGTTTGCATAGGCAGTCTTCAGCTCCCCCAGACCTCTGGGTGACATAAAAATCTGACCTTACTGCAACAAGGAAGTCAGAACAAGACACTACCCATTTGAAGTTAACGTTGATAAAGCTTAACAAGGAACTGCCTACCACAAACAGTAAAGTGATTACCTACATTTTCATATCATCTTTTTCTTTCGGCTGCTCCTGTCAGGGGTTGTCGCAGTGGATCATCTTCTTCCATATCTTTCTGTCCTCTGCATCTTGCTCTGTTACAACCATAACCTGCATGTCCTCTCTCACCACATCCATAAACCTTCTCTTAGGCCTTCCTCTTTTTCTCTTGTCTGGCAGCTCTATCCTTAGCATCCTTCTCCCAATATACTCAGCATCTCTCCTCTGCACATGTCCAAACCAATGAAATCTTGCCTCTCTGACTTTGTAATTACTTACATTTTCAAATGTGCTAAGAAAATGACGTCTGTTTTCAAAATCAATACTTAATATGACACACGGTGCAATTCTTAAAGTTGTATAAAGCAAAACCAGTGATAAACAAAGTGATATTTACCTGGTCAGATGTGAAGATTAGAGTTTGATGTATATTGGTAAACCTAACCCTAATTATTTTATGTTCCATTTCATGGATTGATTAACATTCCCCAGTTATTAATAATCCATCATTTAACCACATTTTTATTTCATCCAAAAAAATTCTGGCTGTCACCCACTTTCACTCTTAATATTGGTCACTGCATACTACAGGCATTTCAGAAACTTTCTTTGCCTTGTGACCAACTGGATCTTCACTGTGCCAGGGCATTCTTCAAATGTTAATCCCTTATATATTGTAAAAGACAACAAAGACAAACATAAATATTTGGGGCGACACAATATCCTTGCCTACTGGAAAGACATAAATAATAAAGCTTTTTAGCAAAAGAAAATGGTCTCAGAGGATGCATGTCTCAAATTTGACTATCCAAGATGACAACACTTCCAGTTAAATACAAGCCAGGCAGGAAGAGGTGGGTCCGGGTGACTGACTCTGGAAGTGACGTAAGAGGTGGTAAGGTTGCCAATCATCCAGTGTGCAGTAGGAGGAAGAGAAGAGGCCTTAGAATAGGGTGCCACCATGTGGATTGGTGAGGAATTACCACCATCAGACAGAACCTTTATGTTCATGTGTGACAATATATTTATACTCCTCAATAATAAAACAGTAAGGTCTGTGTGTCCAGTCCCTCCGAGCAACCTGATTGGTCATTTTGGCTTTGTTGACACGACAAAAGAGGAAGTGTAAGTGTGAGAGGCACGGGGTGGAGTAAAAGTGTTTGAGGCATGCCGAGATTCAGCATCCTAGACTACAAGTATAAAACCAGTCATGAGGTGAGAAAGGTGCCTCAGAAATAATGAAAGAATCTGAGAAGCATGCTTTATAGGTATGCACTTGAGAGATGGAGCATCGGTGAAGAGAGGAAAGGAGCTGAAGGTACACGTAGGCCAAGAGATAGTAAATATTTTTTAATTATTCTGTTATCTGTCCTTGACAGGTACCGTGGTTAGTATAAATATAAAATAGAAACAGGACAGGTATGTATAAAGGAAGGTTGGTAAACCCTGCTTGATGGGCATCTTTCAATTGAAAACAAAGAGACAGCAAAATAACAGATAAATGGGACTGCTGCTCCAAAACAGATTGCCTAAGAGGGGAATGAGCCTTCCTTGAAGGCATTAGTTGTTTTTATATAACTTTTAAATAGAAAAGGGCTATTTACTGATAACTATGAACAAGTATAATGGCTTTGAACAGGATGGGGCAGCATGCGTTTGGGTCATTAATTAAGAAAGTAACTGCTTTGCAGGGTAAACCTGGCATTTCTTTCAGCTAGTGTAGTTTAGGCAGTGCAGATCTCATCATTTTGTACTTAAAAAACAAGGCCATTGCCTCCCATAATTTGGAAGGATGACTGCCTGCTTTACATCAAAGGCTCAGAGGATGGTCTTGGCACATGATGTTCCTTTCCACAGTTACAAGGCACTGATTTTAATTCATTGTTTGCTCTCAGTAACAATCTGGCTAGTGAAGCATGCAGAATTTTAACAACATAACAAGCTATGAATTAGACTAAACCAGGCTGCAGGACAAGGTTGTAGGCAGCAAAATATGAAATGCTACGTTGATTTAGCTGTACACACACCGTTGGCTTCATTTTCTTTATCACCTGCTTTTGTTATTTGTATTCATTTATGATTAGCGTTCAAAACCGTAAAGTGGCAGCTGAGCATGGAATCCATTCAGTAAGCAGCACTCCTGTTTGCCCCAAGGATTGCATTTAAACACGCGTCTTAACTACATCCCTGCACCGCAGGAAAATAGCAAGCTATACATGCCAAGATGTATTGACCTCAAATGCTTTGCCTCACATTCTGAAAGATTTCCCCTGATAAATCTTTTTTCTTTTTTCAGAGGAATGATTCAGGTGTAGAAACTCGAAGCGCACTACTTCATGTGATTCACAATAATCCCCAGCAGTCACTGAAATCCACAGACCTCATTACACAGCAGTATTGCCCTGCTGTTTTATTCAAGATTTCAGGAAATGCAGCCAGAGTCTGTGCATATTATAAACCTCATAGACGAACTGCAAGGAGAAAGTGTTACTAAAAATGAGGGAAGATCTGAACAACAGAAATTTGTGTCTTTTATCCGTCTGTCCATTTTTAAGGACCGTGCATATACGAGTCATTGTGATTTAGATGCAATATGCAGATTATTCCTGTAAAAAACACGCTTTCAATCTTAATTATTGCCACATTTCAAAATCCACAAAATCATTATTTATATTCTCTTTATCCTATCCGGTTTGCATTAGGATTAGCATATAGATACAGTATATTAGACCCTTGTTCAGGCATTGTTGTTTCTTTATACTTTTTTCATATTAGGTCTCCTCTTATTCGTTTTCTTGCAAAATGTACCAATAGTTTCAAGTACATCACAGGGACAGAGTGGTTTGCTTTGTTCCTACTTTATTTATCCCACCTGTGTCTTTGTCTCTGCTAGTGTAAAACTGCACTTCACCACAGCATTGGTTCTATTCTGACATTAGGGGTCATGAAGCAGGTGCACACCCAGATAATCTGCCAGTTCACCACAAACACATGCAAGCAACAGTTCAAGCCATGGATATTTTGCATATGCAACAAAATTAATGGCACGCTTTTGCACAGTAGAAACAACTTGAGGCCAAACGGGAAAGCCTAAAAAATAAAATGTACTCGACAAATGTTATTGTTATCAGCCATTCTCAAATCTAAAACCTTATCCTAGGCTTTACCACATCAAATAAAACTTTAAATAGCATAACATTCTCAAAGATGCTTGTCTAGTTGAAAATAGACTTAAAAGTTTTAGTTTTTAGGAATTTAAAATAATTGGATTAGTAGCTAAGACAACAGACATTAAACATTACATTTGTCATTTCAACCCCTGCCACGGCCTCCTTTCTCTAAGAGTTAAAAGCATCGGCCACAATATATTACAATACAACTCTGTTAAAACTGATGTGTTTTGAAAAAAATGTATCACAAAATTTGAATAACTTCCTTCTTTTTAATTTCGTTTTAATATGATATTTCAAGTGAATCCCTAATTTCAATCTTTTTGGCGCATTAACTATATATAGCTATTATTTATATATGTATTACTAATATTTATTTATTTTATGTTATGCCATCCAAAAAAATCATTCAGATCAAAGACTTCTTGTCCTTGTGATTCATTTTCGATTTGGATTTCATGGTTTACAGTTCTACAGTGTATGAGAACATGAGAGCAACCATTAAGAAGAATATTAGGAAGGTTGCAGAGGACAGTTGCAGAGGAATATAACAGATAAGGCGAAGGACAACCCAAAAAGATTCTTTCAGTATTTTAGTAGTAAATGAACAGTCAAGGGCAAGGTGAAGTGTATCAGGAATAGTAAAGGGGAATTAAAAAATACAGATATTGAAACAGCGGATGCTCTTAATAAGCATTTTTCTGAGGTCTTCAAAAATTAAGGAAGTGGATAACCTCCCAGTAGTAAATGGGACTACTAAGGAGCTAGTGATTGATTTGGATATTGTAGAGGGAGAAGTACTCATTCAGTCAGTCAGTCAACCCGCTATATCGAAACACAGAGTCACAGGGGTCTGCTGGAGCAAATCCCAGCCAGCACAGGGCACAAGGCAGGAACAAACCCCGGGCAGGGTGCCAGCCCATCGCAGGGCACACACACACCCACACACCAAGCACACATTAGTGACAATTTAGCCAATGCACCTAACCTGCATCTCTTTGGACTGTGGAAGGAAACTGGAGCACCCAGAGGAAACCCACGCAGACATGGGGAGAACATGCAAACTCCACGCAGGGAGGACCCAGGAAGCGAAGGTAGAGAGGTAGCGGTACTACCACTGCGCCACCATGCCGCCCGGGACAAGTACTGCTCAGATTAAATAGGCTGAAATCAAACAAATCACTAGGACCAGATAATATTTACACTTTAGAGGTTAGCAAGTACATATATAAACCCTTGACACATACTTTAATCCATTATACTGTATATAAAGGGTGAGTGGGCAGAGCCAAGCAACTATAGGCCAGTAAGCTTAACGTGCATCAAAGTCACAGTAATGGAAGGAATGATAAAGGATAAGATTGAGCAGCACATGGCAAGAACAGGGGTTTTCCTGAACAGACAACATGGGTTCAGAAGGGGGAGGTCATGTTTTACCAACATGCTGGAATTCTGTGAGAAAACAACAAAGGATATGATCAAGGTGGAGTATATGATATTTTTTATCTTGACTTTCAGAAAGTATTTGATAAAATGCCATATGAGAGGTTGGGCACCAAACTAAAAGAAGTGGGAGTTCAGGGTGTTGTGTGAAGATGGTTGCAAAATTGGCTCAGACACAGGAAGTAGAGGATTATGGCGCATTAGTATTTGCTTATGTTAAAAGAGACATCAGAAGGAGTCCATTTTTAATATATTTAAATGATGTGGTTTTGAATATAAGTAACAGGCTGGTTAAGTTTACAGATGATACAAAGCTAGGTGGATTAGCAGATGATCTAGAATCCACTGAATCATTACAGAGGAACTTGGACAGCATACAGGCTTGGGCAGATTTGCGGTAAAGTTTAATGTCAGTAAATGTAAAGTATTACATATAGGAAGTAAAAATGTTAAGTTTGAATACACAATGTGATGTCTGAAAAGCGTACACTTTATGAGAAGGATTTAGGAGTTGTAGTGGACTTGACACTATCAAATGCCAGACAGTGTTCAGAAGCCATCAAGAAGGCTAACAGAATGTCAAGTTATGTATATAGAACGATGTGTGGAGTACAAATCCAAGGAGGTTGTGCTTAAGCTTTATAACACACTGGTGAGGCCCAGAGAAGAGCAACTAAGCTTATTCCAGAGCTACAGGAATTGAATTATGAGGGAACACTAAAAAAGCTGAGTCTTTTCAGTTTAAGCAAAAGAAGATTAAGAGGGGACATGATTGAAGTATTTAAAATTATGAAGGGAATTAGTACAGTTAAGACTATTACTTTAAAATGAGTTCATTGAGAACATGAGGACACAGTTTAAAAATTGTTAAGGGTGAAATTTAGGAAGTTTTTCTTTACACAGAGAACCATAAACACACGGAATAAGCATGTGGTAGACAGTATAACTTTAGGGACTTTCAAAGCTAGAAGAATTTTAGAAGAATTAATTTGATAGGAACTGCAAACTTTGTTGGGCTGATTGTAAGGTTCTCATCTTGAGTGATATAAGGTTCTAATGGTCTAATTCAAATTAAACCTGTTTTTAAAATATTATAGTAAATTAGTAGTCTATAACACTGTTATAATGTAATGAATTTTTGCCTTTGCAGCTACTCCAGACATATCAGGCACTTTTCCACTCAGTCAGGTAGCTAAAAATGACTGCACACCTCAAACTCTGGTGTGATGCACCTAGACATCCTACCTCCTCCCATAAACTTACTTCACGGCAGGCACTTTTTCTGCCACTACTTTTCTGAGTATATAAGGACTCCAAAGAAAATTAAACTCTAATATGTAAATATTCTGTAGTCAGATGTCCCTTAGAGACCAACAGTCGAGGGAAAAGAAGGCAATATGGGAATGTGACAGGACCTTATGAAATTAAAAAAAAATAAGGTGAAACAAAGGTCTGGCAGCAGTGACAAACATTTCCAATAAAACAATAAAATAAATCAAATATTGGGATTGATGTGTCCTTCACTCCAAATGAATGCCAACAAGTACTTATCCAGGAGCACAGAAAAAGGAGAATGCCAATGGGAACAATAAGCAATTTAGTATTAGTCCCCAGTTGAGCCAGTGAAAGTAAAGAAATCCTTTGCAAAGTTTACGGACCCCTGGTTTGTGTGAACAGGCTACTTCTAGGGTACTCGTCTCTTTTAAGAGTGCTTTACAAGAGGTTAACACCAGATGTTTCCAAGGATGTTTCTGTTTCTGAAAAAGATTTGAGGGATTACCCTGAAAATTGGCTGGGCCCATTCTGATCAAACATCTGGTGAGATTGGATTCAGAAGGTTAGTTTGGAAAGGGTTCTACTAAAAGGAATGGGGACTAGAGTTGCAAAATAACATGAACAAGAGGTTGGCACCCCACCAGTTAGACAGGAGACACCTTTTCTTATATATGAAATTATGGTATCCTTTCCATTAATTCTGGTTTGCAAGCAAATCAAAAGTGCCACTTTATATATATAATTTAGGGGGGCAATAACGTCTTCTTCTTTTGGCTACTCCCAAACTCCAAATGACATGACGATATCTTTTGCACTTATTGTAATACATTTAACTGATTTTAAAAATTGTATTACTGTACTTAGTTTATATACAATACAATACAATACAATACAGTTTATTTTTGTATAGCCCAAAATCACACAGGAAGTGTCGCAATGGGCTTTAACAGGCCCTGCCTCTTGACAGTCCCCCAGCCTTGACTCTCTAAGAAGACAAGGAAAAACTCCCAAAAAACCTTGTAGGGAAAATGGAAGAAACCTGGGAAAGGCAGTTCAAAGAGAGACCCCTTTCCAGGTAGGTTGGGTGTGCAGTGGGTGTCAAAAGAAGGGGTCAATACAATAATACAATACACAGAACAGAACAAATCCTTAATACAGCATAAAATAAAAATTTTAGAAGTACGTAGCAGTTTAACAGTAGATGATATCACATAATAGATTTGGATATTTTTAGAGTCCTGGAGACCTCATCCATCAGCTGCCTCCCCATTTGGCCATTCCACGGCTGAAATTGCTTGCCAGCCAATCCGATGAAAGGACCCCTTTCCCATGATTCCTGTGATCCTCCATCAGGGATGACTTTACCATAGGCAGGCAAACAACTTGGCAGGTGGGCGTGGCACCAATGCCACATTTGAGTACCGAGAAAGAAACAGAATAGGTGAGGGTTAGTATTCAAATATAATTATCATGTTACTTATGTTATAGTGCTAATGACTAACAACAGAGATGCAGTATGTACAGTTAATCAGCAGCTCTAGTCAGGATATGCTAAACTGAAGTAGTGAGTCTTCAGCCGGGATTTAAAGGCTGAGACCAAAGGGCATCTCTTATGGAAGCAGGAAGACCATTCCACAGTTTAGGGGCCCTGTAACTAAAAGCTCGACCTCCCACTGTTATTTTATTAATCCTTGGAATCCTAAGCAGACCGGCATCTTGAGATCTTAATGTGCTCAGGTTTGTAAGTCATGATAAGTTCAGACAAGTAAGCGGACCTTGGCCATTTAATGCTTTATATGTTAAAAGGAGGATTTTGAAATCTGCCCTAAACTTAACTGGGAGCCAGTGTAAGATTTAAGAACTGGGTTATGTGTTCATATTTTCTTGTTCTTGTAATAATTCTTGCAGCCCCATTTTGGATTAACTGGAGGCTGTATAGAGAACAGTTTGAACAGCCAGTGAACACCGCATTGCAGTAGTCAATCCTACTAGAGATAAATGCATGAATTAATTTCTCACAATCCTGTTTATTTAGAAAGCGCCTTAATTTCCTAACATTTTTAAGATGGAAAAACATGTTTTGGACAACTTTGTAATATGTGCTTTAAATGACATGCTAGAGTCAAAGATAACTCCTAGATTGCGGGCTGATTCAGTAAAATTAATTGGGATTCCAACTGAGTTAAATGATGACAAAATATTGCTGTGATCAGCGTCATTCCCTCCAACAATTAACATCTCTGTTTTATCTGTATTTAAAGACAAGTAGTTCTCATTCATCCATTCCTTTAATTCACTAACACAACTAATTAAAGACAACATCGGAGAAACTTCATTTGATTTAAATGAAAGGTATAACTGGGTGTCATCTGCATACGAGTGAAAATTAACATTATGTTTCCTAATGAGAGATCCCAGTGGAAGCATGTAAAGTGAAAACAGTAAAGGTCCCAGTACTGAGCCCTGCGGGACACCATATTGAACTTCTGTGTATAATGATGGAGTACTGTCAGCACATTTCTGTACATATTGGAATCGATTTGATAAATAAGAACTGAACCAAGCGAGCACGGGCCTGTAAGCCCAACATCGTTTTCTAGCCTGTGCAGTAAAATAGAATGGTCAATGGTGTCAAATGCTGCACTTAAGTCCAACAACATAATTACAGTGGAGTTTCCTTCATCAGAGGATATCAGAATGTCATTTACAACCCGTGTTAGTGCGTTTCTGTACTATGACCAGTCGAAAGCCAGACTGGAATTTCTCAAATAAATTGTAATGCCTAAGGTGTGACTGAAGCTGACTGGCGACTACTATTTCTAGTATTTTAGAGAGAAATGGTAAATTTGAAATAGGCCTATAATTATTTAGTATGTGTGGGTCTAGGTCTGACTTTTTAAGTAAAGGTTTAATGACTGACACTTTTAGTGCATCAGGTACTGTGCCATGCAGTAATGAACTATTGATAATGGTTAGAATAGGGCTGCAAGAACATCCATTGCACTTTTTACTAGTTTTGTTGGCACTGGATCTAGGGAACAAGTAGTGGGCTTCATTTTAGTAATTAAAGTTAAGACTTCCTGCTCAGTTACAGGATTAAAATTACTAAAGTGCTGAATGCAATGTGAGACAGGGTCTGCTAAGCTAGTATTTGGTTTGTACTGTGATGCTGAGATCTGGGATCTTATATTTTTAATTTTCTCATTGAAGAAGTTCATAAAGTCTGTACTGCTAATATCTGTTGGTATTTTGCACTGTTGATCTGAATTCCCATTTGTTAATTTAGCCACTGCTCTAAAAGTACCCTAGGATTTTTATTATTGCTATCTATTAATGTAGAATAGTATTCTGAGCGAGCTTTAAAGAGGGCTTTTTTATATTTATTAACACTCTCTGTCCATGCAATTTGAAAGACATGTAGCTTTGTTGTTCTCCATCTGCACTCCAGTTTTTGACACTCTAATTTAAGAGCTCGAGTATTTTCATTAAACCAGGGAGAGTTTCTATGTGCTTTGATCACTTTTGTTTTAAGGGGAGCCACTGTGTCCAGAGCATCTCTCAAGGTCACATTATAATGTGATGTTAGCTGATCTAAATTGTTTTCCACGTTTACATTTGATGTTAACTGATCTAAATGGTTTTCCACAATTACACTCGACTTACTCAAGGTATCTATAAATTTTGAAGCAGAATTACAATCTAGATGTCACACTGTCTTTGTTTTAATCTGTGAGTGCGTTGGCATGGGCAGAACTAAATCAAATGTAATTAAGAAGTGATCGGAAATAACTTCATTTAATGGAGTAATATTTAAATTTTGAATTTCAACTTTGTAAGTTATAATTAAATATAATGTGTGGTTATGAATTACTGAATTTAACAAATAAGTAAAACATTTGCTAAAAGTGTCAGTTTCCACATCAATGTGTACATTAAAATCCCCCATCAGAACTACGTGATCATAATTTATAGCCAAATCAGACAGAAGGTTGCTAAATTCAGTCATGAACAATGAATATGGCCCTGGTGGTCTGTAGACTAGCACTATAATTGTGTTGGAATCTGTTTTAATATTTAAAATGAATGCCTCAAAGGATGTAAAGTTGCCTAAATTTTTAGGAGTGATTTGCATTTTGTTACAATGAATTATTCCAAGGCCTCCTCCTCGACCAGAATCTCTAGACTTATGAAGGAACAGTATCCATCTGGTGACGCCTCAGCTAGGGAACAGTGTCACATTTACTAAGCCAGGTTTCAGTAAGAAGACACAGATCAGATTTTGTACTTAATATATATCATTTACCAAAACAGCTTTAGTGCCAAGAGAGCGAATGTTCAATAAACAGCATTTAAAACTGCATGGTTCTTTCTGAACTGCTGATATATTTTTTGTTTTAATTTGAATTAAATTTCTATTACAGATACCCCTGGTGGAGGTCTGGTTTTATCCCTTGGTCTAATTATACACCTTATTTTTTGGTTATCAATTAATTTAAGGTTTGTATCAAGACTAAATTTACTGGATGCCCCACAACAGGGATTATGGGTAACAGCTTCAGGAAAATAACAGGTGGGATAAACAACAGCCTGTGATTTAAGATCACATGACTGCGGCCTGGATGGTGCTCTAATCAGTCAACCAGGCAGTTTTGCTGCCATATTTTGGGATAATACATAAGATCCCTCCAGTTAGGATGAAGACCATCTCTTCTGAAAAATCCAGGCCTTTCCCAAAAATCATCCCAATTGTTCACAAATGCTATGCTTTTATTTGCACACCAGGTTTCTAGCCAGCAGTGAAAGGAATGCAATCTGCTATAAATCACATCCCCTCTATATAATCTTGGTAAGGGACCAGATACAATTAAATTCCGACATTTTGTTTTAGCTTTGGTGCATAGAGATGAAGTTCCGCTTTAATACCTCAGATTGCTGTAAATAAATATCATTAGTGCCGACATGCAGCAATAAGGTAGATACTTCATGTCAACACGGTCCAATGCGGCCTTATGCCAGAAATCTTGGCCCTGCAAGGCACTTAACATTAACTGCTGGTTTAACATAGTTTGGAATTCTAACATTCCGCACTATGGAATCGCCAATTATGAGCACTTTATTATTCTCAATTTCCACAGGCGCGCTGGAGAGCTGAGAATCTGTTCTGGGTCCGAATTGGTGACCTGGGTGCTGGGGGACTAAATTTTGGATTCTTAGACCCCCGTCTTACTGTTACCCACTCGCCCTGTGGCTGAATTGGTGCTGCTGATTTCAGCCGCACTGACTACAGTGGGACCTGGAGAGACTGAAGCCGAATCAGAAGTAGCCGAATTGTCTAAACAAACCGAGTCGATCCAATTTTCGGTTTGCCTAATCGCTATCAGATTCCTAACGCGGTCCTCCAATTCATGTATTTTCCCGACCAACTCTAAATTAACTAAACACTTTTGGCAGGTGAAGCTGTCTACACTATTGGCTGGGAAAACCTGAACTGTACATACTGCAGGTCACACAACATATAAACGCACCCTCGACGGGCAGAGAGCAGATAGAACTTACATTAAGTGTTGAAGTCATCTTTG